>NC_072733.1:4580050-4630186 GCF_026930045.1 Uloborus diversus
GTGTGTTCATTCGGTACAGTGTTAACTGTTCACCGTTCAAAAGAACGGTCGTTCATTTTTTAGGTGAACGAACGGATTCGTTCATTTTAAAGATTCGTTCTTTTTGACCTGTTCGTTCATGAATCCCTAGTTCAAAACTACATTTTCTGGAAACTGCTTTTCTGGCAATTAACTGAACTGGCAAAAAAATTTAATTCTTTGCAAAAATAATCCACAAGACCTTCCTATCAGCTTTCCTTCTTTTGGGAAATAAAAGCAAAAAAAGACAGTAAGAAAAACAAATTATTTTTTATCCTTTCATTTAAAAAAAAGAAAGGATTTTAATGGCAAAGCTTTCTTGTTAAATCTTTCTAGAAGTTAAATCTGTTTTTTGCGACTTCTCCAATTTCTTCTTTTTATTTTCATAATTTTATTTTACAGAAGTACTATGTAATTTCCAAGTATTATAACGATATTCGACAGTTTGCCGTCTTATTCTGAAACCATTTTCGGATGAAAATTGAATCGTTCATTACTATTTAAGCCATTGCATAGAAACAAATAAAAGAATACAGGTAATATGAAGATTACTTGTCGAATTTAATCACTATCAGTTCTTTAAACATTTCATTGACGTTTAAAACTCGTTGCCATTGCTATGCTTATTGTTAACAGGGATTTAAATTTTAAGGAAGGCGGGGATTCTCAACTTTAACTACAAATTTTGATGAATATTAAATTTTTGTATACATTTTTAAGTAAACTACCCATATTTAAAATTTTATCATGAATTGTCACAACAGTGACAACTATGAGAACATTCAAAATGACGCAGTTGCTATCATTGAACCACTAGGTGTTTCTATGAATGAACCAGCTAACAAAGTGATTCATTCATGGAATCTTACAAATAGTATTAAAGTTTCAGCTCAATTATCTTTAATAACTGATTTTTTTTAAATAAGTCTGATAATGATGAAAAAATGTTTTTGAAATAAGTTTTATAACCTCCCCTCAGTTATTATATTTTCAACTTAAAAACTTGTATAGTCGATTCAGTATTTGTTAAAGTAAATTTTAATACAGTTTCAAGTTTGTTCGTTGTTCGAGAAAAATACCAAAATAAGTAAAATAAATCTAGTGGATAACTGAAAACATACAACGTGCTATAGCAAAATCCTTGTCGTCAAGTAAAATCTTTGTGGATCAAAATTTTTGAACTTGGATGAAACAGGACTCCTATTTGTTCAAAAAAGGCCCCATGAAATTTTAGCTAAGAAGAGTAAGTTACGTGTTAGAAATAAAAACTCGCCTTCAAAGTTCATCTCCACCAAATTTCTGGTGGGGTACTGCAGGAAATTGATAAACATTTGCATACGCTTATTCTTATTTTTGTGCTTCTTAAATGATCAAAAAAAAATCTATTTTTTGTGAAAACAATCTTTAAGTTCTACATATCTGAAAATATTTGAACTGATTTCAGCTTAGTCAGTAGAAATTTAGATACTGCCTTCCCATTTTTATTTTTTATTTTTATATTTAATTGCAATTATTTCTTCTTTCTTTGCTTTTTATCCTTTTATATCTGGAAATTATGAATTTAATTTCTAGTGCTATTTTAGTTATCCTACATTTTTTTACTTCTGCTTCTTGAATTTTATTGGAATTTTCGCTTTACACATTGGGTTTTAGATCTTATGATTGAAACACAGCAATAGTCAAAGTAAGCAAGCATTAGTATTTAGAAAGTACTTAAATGAATTACTGAGCAAGCAACTGAAAATTTGAGCATTCATTTCCTTTTATTGTATATTGGTTGTTCTTTTTATCAAAACTGCTTCAGACTACCAGTAAAAGAATAACTACACTGTCCGGCTAAATTTACCTGGAAAAAAACAATTTTCTCAAGAAAGCTGAAACAGTAGAGGAAGTAAATCAAAGGTAGAAAAGAAAAACTTAACACTTGTGGTTTACCTCGTTTGTTAACCGAGCATACTATTGACTCAAGGAAATGGAATGTCAACAGAGCCTCAAGACATTATCCTGCCACATTCCGAAGAGCAGAGCAACCATTAGATAAAGTGTTCTTCTAGCAACAGCTTTCCGAATGCCGATTCCATACCGTTTCCTCCAGCAATGTTGATTCAGATTTTCAGACTTGTCCTCCTGAGAATCCGGCAAAATTGTTTTCTCGTATCCGACTTTATGTATATGACTGGAAATAAATTCGAGTTTGTTCAAGTAGGTATTGCAATATTTTTCGCATTGGAGAGGATTTGAGGCTGCCTCTGGAAAAGATTAGTTTTTGATGTCTGAAACGTAAAACATTTTTCAATGTGGTTTCAGCTTTGTTCGGTTCCAAGTTACATTGTGATATGATACGTTTGACACTAAAATTTTGCTTGACAAATTCTTACTATTACTGTGTAGTAGATCCAAAGCTATTTCTTGAAATTGAAAAAAAATATGTTTCATCGAATGGTAAGAGTTTGGGAACGCATTTGAGGCTGCCTATGGGACGAATTATTATTCTTTTTTTATTCTAAAAGAAGAGGCAGTTTCAAGTGTGGGTTGAAATTTGTTACAGTTATCGCTTGTAGTGTTTCATCACGAATTTCTTAAGAAATTTTGTCTAATCCTGTTCCTTTATAATAAGACTAAAAGTATCCTATGACTTTACAAATTTTAAATTTAGAAATACTTTAAAGGGGGTAATTGATGTAGGCAAAAAGCAAGTATTAAAAATGTTCAATTGCAATTCGTGGGGTTAACACAACAAGGTAACTACGATTAATTTCTTTCTAAGACAACAAAAATAAATGTTTTTTCACGGTTGTTTAGAACAGTTGAGGCATTAAGCCTAGTTTTTGCTCCGATCTTGCAATCCTGATATGCTGAACGACTAGATATGTCAGCTTTCTGGTTATAGAATGTTTTTTTTTTTTTCTGACGGTCCACTTTTCTAATTTCGAAAATTCTAAGTAGCACCTGTGCATTGTTTGCAAGAGTTAACTAGATGTAACATATAATGGATTTAACCTTATGAAACATCTTTGTAACTACCCACATTTTGCCAAATTTGATGCTACCTAGTTGCTATTTGATGCTACCTCACGCCGTTGGTAGTTAAGTTTGATATTTAGAGCAAAGTTTTACTGCGAGTAATAGTTTTGCATTTGATCTAGGAAGTGATGAATATGTTCGTTTTTTCAATAAAAATAAAACTACTTTAATTAAACTGGAAGCACTCTTTGTAGAGATTAGGATGCCAAAGCAATAATGAATTTTATCTTGGCTACACAAACATTTTTTAACAAAAACCTTTTTTTTTTTAACTTTGGATGATTGCAGAAAATCCATCATATACGTAATATGTCTAAAAAATGTTTTATAGCATACTGCGTATCTAGAGTATACCACTGGTTCTTTTTGTCAAAGTTTTCCCGACTTTTAGTGCTTGCGATTCCCCCCCCCCCCTCCCCTATTTATAAGCCTCAGCCACACTGAGGTTTGGCAGCGTTTGTTATGCTTATTACTTTTACGTACCAGCTTTTTTTTTTCTAAATTTTGAAAGCAGTTTCGAAAAAAAAAGATGAAAAGTTGTGGTGGGGGGGGGGGGGGGTACCAATCTACTAGTTCATGTGAGTTCATTTCAAGCATATTCATGCTTACTTACTATTCACTAGACGATCACTCAGTAAGAGAGCACCATATTTACTAAATAGAATCTGAAAAATATCATTAATTCTCAAGTCAAATTTTTTTTCCACAAATGATCCCATTGAGATCCCAACTTGAAATTTTGCACAAATAAAACTAAAATACACAGAAAGTTTTGGGATTAAAAAATAAATAAATAAATAAATAAATTTTAAACTTATAAAATTAGTCATGTTGCATATCATATTGAACAGCAACTAATGTTCATTAAAATGCTTTTTACCAAATCTTTCTATCTACATTTGGTGCTAAATTATTGTCCATTTTATGTTCAAGCATCCATGAAAAAAAAGGAGGTTTTTTTAAAAATCAAAGTCTTATGAATAAAAAAATAAAAGGGAAAAATCTAAAAATCTGGACTTTTGATGACCTTGAAGGCCACAATCAATGAGCCAAATTTCAAAGAAATACAAAAGTGTGATGAAAAAAATTTGGATCACTTGACATGAAATGACCCTTATGTGTTTTCAAGCACTTTTTCAAATAATCATACTTCCCGTTTTGCTCCGCAAAAGGGGCAAAATAGGTTAGTGTTTATTGTAAAAAAAAAAAATCAAAACTTTCTAGTTGTGATGCTGTTTAAAAGGGATTTTTCGAAAGTAAAACCTGAAGACTCGCGCTTATCATAAAATCATAAATATTTCCACCTAAATATTTTAGAAATTGTATGAGACTCAATAATGAGTAGTTATGAGTCACAAAAATCGTGAAATGCTGTGTTCAACTTTTTTTTTTTTTATTATGTCTACTGACCTACGAAAGAGACGAAGATGCTTTCAATGAGTAGAATAGTTTATTTTATTTATTTATTTATTTTGTAGATTACATTTTTAAAACAATGTTTTTAGAAAGTGGTATCGAAAAAAAATGATGTAAGAATACTTATAAACTGCATTAATTTAAGTCGTACTTGAAAATAATAGAGGCTAAGAAAATTTCTCCTTCGCTGTTTTTGTCTACGAAAATGGTTTTACAATTTTCGTTTTTCATAAAAGTAATCCAAATGACTCGATCTTTTACACCAAGAATAAGTGACATACTATTCATTGAATTTCCCTTTTACCTTATAACAACTATTTCAAATGAAATGTGAACTTTCATTTAGTCTGAAATTCTTTTTAGACATCAGTTCTTATTCCTCATAAATGCATAATATAATTTCTATCAACCGAATACTAAGCAATACGAATGCCAAAAGGACTTAATTAAAACTAATGATTTTGCTTAACAATTCTCAGTACGACTGAAAATTCGGGCAATGAGGAAAATAGTTTTATAAAGGAACAGTCGATTTTATTATTTCTTTAATCTACTTAGAAATAATAATAAGAACATTTGTCAGTACGTCTGAAAGTTTGGACAATGAGGAAAATAGTATTATAAAGGAGCAGTCGATTTTTATTATTTCTTGAATATACTTAGAAATAATGATAAGAACAATCGTCAGTACTACTGAAAATTCGGGCAATGAGGAAAATAGTATTATAAAGGAGCAGTCGATTTTTATTATTTCTTGAATCTACTTAGAAATAATAATAAGAACAATTGTAAGTACGACTGAAAATTTGGGCAATAAGGAAAATAGTTGCATAAAAGAGCACGGTTGATTTTATTATCTCTTGAATCTACTTAGAAAGAATTATGAGAGCGCACTTTATATCAACATTTTTCTTGAATCAGATCAATCAAGCAGCAGAGTTGGGCAATCATTTAGAACTGAAAACAAAGCATTTGAAAATGGAATATTTCCTATTCAATAAATGAGAAATTCTCTCGTGAGATTGCATGCTTATTAAATCGAAGGCTACTGAAACTTATTCGGTTTCTTGTAAATGGCAATTTTCTCAAATATGCGTACTGGTTTATTCGCGTCGTGCTCTATTTATTCAGAGTAAAAACAACCTCCAATTAGTTTTGTAAAAAATATTGCTAACGAAAAATAATTTTATTTCGTAAACAGATTATCATGAATAATTTGTGGTTTATTTTTATATACATGTATTTCTTAGGGTTGTGTACGTAATTAGGCTTGAATAGCTTTTCAAAAACGAATGAATCAGTTGTAGTAAAATAATAAATAGCTGCGCAGTTAAGTAAGTTGATGCACTAAATTGAAAAAAGCAAAATCACCGTTACAAAATAACGATGCTTAGTAATACTGATAAATAGTAATAATAACTGAATCGGCGCAAAAACTTGTGTTAAACAAAATAAAAGATATTATTAGCGTCGTTCTCAGAGTAATTTTGAGCCATGCCGGTTAAGTTCGCGCTACTATTTTTTTAGAAATTTTATACTAAAAAAACTTGGAAGATCCAGTGCTATACTCTCCCGGCAAGAGTATAAAATACACTGCTCGACATCGAAAATGCAACACCAAGGAGGAGTGGGCAGAAAGTGATGAAATTTGGAAAAAAGACTGAGACAGCAAGGAATAATAAATGATCTTATTTTCAAAATGATAGGCAGAATACAGAGCGAGAACGGCGTCGGCTCAGTAGGATGTAGGACCAGCGATACACGAAGAAACACGTCTAGGCATAGAGTGCGGATGGTGTCCAGAGGGATGACTCTCCATCCCCTTTCAACCATTTGCCACAGTTCGTCTTCTGAACGAGGCAGGGACAGAGTCTGCAAACGGTGCCCAATCACATCCCACACATGTTCGATTGGTGACAGGTCAGGAGAGTATGGTGGCCAGGGAAGCATCTGTGTGCCTTGGAGAGCATGTTGGCAGATGCGAGCACTGTGTGGTCGGGCTTTATCCCGCTGAAAAATTACATTAGGTAGCCCTTGAAGGTAAGGGATTGCCACTGGCCGCAGCACATTATCCAAGTATCGTTGGGCCGTCATAGTGCCCTGAATACGAGCTAGAGGTGATATGGAATTGTACGCAATTGCGCCCCAAACCATTATGCCACGTTGTCGTGCCGTGGGACGTTCCACAGTTACTGCCGGATTAAATGTCTCCACGTCGACGCCACACACGTTTGCGGCGACTATCACTGGATAAACAGAAGCGGGATTCATCTGAGAACACGACATTTCGCCATTCTGTCATCCACGTCGCTCTGGTCCGGCACCGTACAAAACGTTGCTGTCTATGTTGTGGGGTCAATGGCAGTCTTCTTAGCGGACGCCTTGATTGCAGACCAAGTGTGACCAAACGACTGGAAATGGTTCTGGTTGACACGGGATCACTCAGGGTATCTTGCACTTGCTGCAGAATCGGGGAACAAGTGACTTGTGGGTCTGCTACAGCTTGTCGGTGGATGCGTCGATCCACGCGTTCTGACGTCCTTCTGGCTGCCCCTGCACCCTTCATATTTGCCACATTTCGTTGTTCCAACCGTCTTCGGCACAGTCGATGCACCGTGCTCGCATCCATGTGGTCATAAGCTGCGATTTGACGTACGAACCAACCTCCCCTTCTCAGTCCGATCACCATACCCCTCCTAAAGTCGTCTATCTGCTGGAAGTGCCTTCGTTGACGGCGGCCTGGCATTCTCTCGTGTTACACGTATCCTCCAAGACAAAAACAAAATTTCTTCGATAATTCTCCAGTCAGAAATAACGACACGAATACTGCCCATTCTGCAAGTTCCTTTCCTTATATCTTACCTCACGTGCGTCGAAGAGCTGCGCATTTCACATCATTTACATAACTCAGTGATGTACGTCTACTTTAAAATTTGCATAAATTTCTGAACACTCCTTCTTGGTGTTGCATTTTCAATGTCGAGCAGTGTAATTATTCTATTCTTCATTTTTAAAAAGAAAAAAAAATGCTTTCAATTTTTTCGTGGCAATAAATGATGGCATTGCATCATTCCATAATTCTGAAGTCGCTGTTTGAAAGCTATTTTTGAAGTTGTTTGAAGTGCTCTTCCTGCATTGTAGTTTTCTGTGCAATTTTATTGATGATAGATATATTTTGATGTTGTGAAGTTCAAAGGGGAAGTTAAAAAAAAAAAACTTATCTGCATTAAAGTTGCGCTGCTTTTATTAAAGTAATTTAGTTTGCATCCTTATTTTTGGCGTGGCATAAAGTGTCCCTGAATGTCAGAATAACTTTAAGCAGGACTAATAGTTAATTGCAAATAGGTTTAATACTTATTATTTCTTAATATATTTCGTAATGTAACTGTGCAATACACTGTTAAAACTACAGGATGCATTCGGCACCTTTCAGGGGAGAAACGCTTGTTCACCAGTG
The DNA here is from genome assembly GCF_026930045.1 of Uloborus diversus. Lineage (NCBI taxonomy): Eukaryota > Metazoa > Arthropoda > Arachnida > Araneae > Uloboridae > Uloborus > Uloborus diversus. The sequence goes on from NC_072733.1 coordinate 4,587,966, forward strand.
GCACCCAATACGGAGCCGAAATCGCACCTCTAAATTGGGTGAAAAACAGGCACCTTTTAAAAACTAGACAGCCGGAGTGAAAAAAAGGAACCTTCGGAGAGAGAAATGGCACCCTTACTATAGATCCTCCTCTCCCCTCCCCCGTATTGTGTGCGTTTTTGAATACAGTTGTGTATTTTTTTTTCTTTTTTTAAGTTTTGTTTTGATTTATGATATTCTACGTTTTGGACATTTTCACATTGAACTCGGTATTGGGAATGATTAAAACATGTAATTACAGCATTTGATCATATTTCAGAGCTTTCAACATAGTTAAGAAGTGCTCATAGCTTTAATTCATCTGATCGTGCTCTAGCTCAGTGTTTCTCAACCTCTTTTGACCCACGGGAGCGGTAAAAGCAAATGAAAAACTTTGCGGACCGGTGAAATCTTTATCGTTTTCTTAAAAATTCATAAAATAAATAATATGAATAATAACTCTGGGGCCGTTAAAAAACATGTGAAAAAATTCAGGGTTCTGATGGTTTTTTTAACAAAAAGTAATGTTAAAAATTAATAAAACAATAAATATCTACCCCTCCACTTGGTATCAAAGATCTATCACAAATACGTTATAATTTAAAAACGAGTAATTATTTAAAACATGTGAGAAATTATACATTTACTAAAACATGACGTATTCCGAAAATGAAGCATAGCTGTACTTATGGATTATTTACATGATGAGCCAAAAATATTCAGGGATATTACAATTACGGAAGAACAAAATCGTTTCATAAACGTTAATCAAGAGAGTAAGAAAATAAAATGCACATAAAGTTTTTCAACCAGTTAAATAAAAAACCAAAAGGAATTTCTAACGCTATCGAGCATCAACCGCTAACAGGAAATGATTCTAACACTTGAATGAGAAAGCCAAAAAAAAAAAGAGCTAGACTGAGAGAGATTTTTTTTTCTCGCTAGCTTTCTGTTATAATTACGAAGCACAAGAAACATTTTTATTAAGGTTCTTTTGGTGATTAATAAAAGCTGCTTATCGAGTATTCAAGAAAGTAATGACAGATATTTTTAGTAGCGTTTTGAATGATAGAAATTTCACGATAGTAACGGTAAACGGGAACTAGAAGACTAACGGTTACTGAAAAGCAATAAATGCACTTTTAAACACTTAACTATGTTTGAAAGCCCTAAAAGCTACAAAGAGATCAAAAGCTGTACTTACTTGTAATTTCGGATAATTAATCCTAGAAAAGTTGTGTTTTAATCCAATAGTGTACTTCATTCAATGTGAGAGACACACAAACGCAATCATTATTTGTCCGCCATATTGAGGTGGTTGAATGTATGTCTAAGGCAAAAAGCGCATGCGCAATGAGTCTTTCTGCAATTGCATGCTGTTTTGGCTCCTCTGCTCTATTTTCTGGCCTGCATTGCTCCTTCAGGCACTATGCTTTCACCTTAGAGGGAATATTTTCACTCGTCTGGAACCCCTGGTTATAACAGTGTACTTTTGAATCGTTTACATTAACAAATGCAGTAAAAGTATTAAAATATGAGTGGGGCAGTTTAAAATAGAAAAATTACTGCTCAAAGTTATCCTAAATGACTGTAGTTGTTCTTAGGTAATTTAACCATCATTGTACACACTTATTAAACAAAATTAACTTCAATGTTTATTGACTTAAAAATTTCTTTGCCTTTTAGCAATAGTACGTAACAAACCTTTCAAATTATCCACGAAAGCTGGAGCAAATTAATGGACTCAATTTAATTAGAAGAATAACTGAAATAGTTATAGGAATTAAAGTACTCGAGGTGAAATTCGCTAAACTCGATTCCTAGCTCTAGACGAAAATAACTCTTATTCACTGATTAACTACTTCAGTCATTTCATTAATTTTAACGCTAACAGGAAATATCATATTGGGTAGTTAGGCCATTTGAGATTGTTCGTCTTGAAGATACTCTTATTTACGACTTATTAACTTATGGTTGCGTTTATCTTTAGTTGATAATTATATCATATATGTGATAGCTGAAATATAGTAGATTTAGTTACTAAGTTCATAATAAATGCAGTATAAATTGGCGATACAAATTCCTAATTTTAATACAGTAAATAATTTACGTAATACAGGCCTGAAAAATATGCCTTGACACATTTTTTAAAAGTTCATTGAAAAGCAACAAATTGTGGTGTGAACATTTGGTTTACGCCATAATACTTCACAGACTCAAGAATTTTTTTATGACATCGTAAAAAAAAAGAAAACAAAAAGAGAAAATTGTAATTATAAGTTATCGCTGTATCCTCACAGTGAGAAAAACAAGTGCGAGGTGCCCCATTCTTTTATAAAACTGAAAGCAGTACCTTTCATTACCAGAATTCAATGAGTGCACCGTATGTTCCTCGAACTACATCTAAACGGTACTCAAGTTCATCCCAAATCCACAAACGGTGCACACATTAAACTTGAGAAATGAGAGGTATTGCGTTCTGTTTAATAACATGAATCAAACACCTCTCATGACGATTAGTTTTCCTGCTGGGACGATACAGCCATCAATGTAAATTACTTATAATTGCATTTTTTTTTTCATCTTTTCTCCCCCTTTTAGTGATGTTACAAAAAACTTCAATCTCTGAAGTATTATGGCGCTAACCGGATATTCATGCAACAATTTATTACTTTCCTCTGAATTTATAAAATGTGTCGAGGACTTCTTGGACACCCTGTATAAGAAGCAGTCATAGTAAAAGGTGGGGACTGGTAGAAAAAAGAAGTAAATAGAAAAAATAAGTAGTCCCACTAATCCGAGCTCCAAAAATGTTGTCTACACTGTTAAAACTACAGGATGCATTCGGCACCTTTCAGGGGAGAAACGCTTGTTCACCAGCGGCACCCAATACACTGTTAAAAAAATTTCCTGAAAATAACGGATAAAGTACCGGCAGCAAAGTTGCCGTAAATATTACGTTTCCGTTAAATTATTTTCCGTGACTTAACAGAAGTTCCATTTCTCATTTCTCCGTTTAGTTCTGTTCTTCCATTTATAAATTTTCCGTGATTTAACGAAAATTCCATTTCTCTTCTTTCCGTTGATATATTTTTCCGCTTTTAAATTTTCCGTTCATCTATTTTTCCGTTTTTATATTTTCTGTGTCTTTACAGAACTTTCGGTTCTTGATTTTTCGTTGCGCTATTTTTTCGTTTCTCATTTTCACATATTTTACTGAAATTTCATTCTCGTTTTTCTATCCTATGTTTAAAATGATATATAATAGAAAAATAGTTAACTATTCAAAAACTTTTATTTTTTTAATTTGTATTTATTACTCATATATTTTAAGTGAAATTTTTGCTTGATAACTTACCTTTCAAGGCATCTATCTCGAAATTTGCACCTTCAGATGAATAAAAATAATCGAAAAGTACCAGCAAGGAAATTAGTGGATTTAAATATAACACCAATTTTTGATGCTGATACTGTTCGAAATTTCCTTCCACATCTCCTCGTACATATTCTGGCGTGGCATGGAAAAGCATACTTGAAAAATAGAATATTTTTATTTGCAGAATGAGTCAAATAAAATACCATCAAAAACCGGTTGACTTTATCATGGAATAATATACCTGATGGAGAGTACCGCATACCAATTTACTGTGTTTAAAAACAGAATCATTGACATACACGTGAAGAATTTTTTGCTCAGATGATGTATATCCCCCTTCCCCCTCGGTGATTTCCGCATTTTTCACTCATTGGAATAGCAACATAGATTTTTAGTGCATAAGCATTATACTTATGCTAAACATATCAATCAGTTCGTTTTACCCGAAATGTTTTTACAAGAAACTTGCAATAATCTCAAATAAGTTGTTGGATGAGATCCTAAGGAAATAAATTAAATAATTTATATTTTTTATTATAAATGAAATCCCGAAAGGAGTAATGAATGTTTCCAGCTTTCTGAGTAGTCAAGAAAACTTATTCTTGTCAAAATTGTAATTGTATTTTCAAAGATTAACAATCTACTATGGCTTTTCGCAAAAAATATAACAGCAAGAAATACTTTTATTTAGAGATTCAAAATGTTTACCTTCAATCTGTCGAAAAAAAAAAAAAAAAACTGAGTGATTTTTTCTGTCTTGCTCGCACACCGCGATAATCTCCGGTTGATACGAAATGTTGACCATTTAACTTTTTAATGACTTTCAACAATACATCGCGTTAGAGCAAAAACAGTAACTGTATAATAGTTCTATAAATTCTAAATCAGCTACCATCGGAATTCTATCAAATGCACATTAACAAGAAAAATACATTTGTATATTAACATATACAAAGATATTCAACAATACTTACATGTGACCAGCGGTGCTAAATTTAGGTGTCTCCATTGCATCTGGACACAAGTAATCCAATAGCCTTTATTTTAAATGGATAACACGAGATCCTAAAACTATTCTCACCGCTAGAACACACAATATGACTAACGAATAGAATTGTCGTCGACGACGACGAACGTCGTCTAACGAATAGAATTTCGAAGTATTGAGCAAAATAATACACCGCAATAATATTATAATACTGACTCAGTAAAACCCACATCAAATCACCAAGGCGATCAAAACACATCTGCCTGTCTGAAAATGGCGCAAACATTTTTCCAAACTTACAAAGCCCAAAGGCGTAAAAACAGTTTCTAGTACTAGTATATTACTTTCCAAACATGAAATAGCAAGCTATCTGTTTTGTCTACGGCATCTGAGTTGTTATTCTAAATAAGCTTTTAATTAACAACATGTAACAGTGCGATTTAATAAGTACTATCAAAAAGTGATGTTTATCATAACTTGAAGGCTAATCAGAATACTAACAAAGTATAGCACAGCGGCAACCCTAGAAATGGAAAAATTCTGTTTTCATCACTTCCTTTCGTGATATTTCTGTTGTTGGAAGGAAAAAGTAAGTTTTGAAGCATTACAGAAATATTCTGTTAAAATCAGTCAAAAAACTACCTGAACTTTCAGTTTTTTTTTAACAGTGTACGGAGCCGAAATCGCACCTCTAAATAGGGTGAAAAACAGGCACCTTTTTAAAAACTAGACAGCCGGAGTGAAAAAAAGGATCCTTCGGAGAGAGAAATGGCACCCTTACTATAGATCCTCCTCCCCCTCCCCCGTATTGTGTGCGGTTTTTTTTTTTTTAAAGTTTTGTTTTGATTTATGATATTCTACGTTTTGGACATTTTTCACATTGAACTCGGTTTTGGAAATGATTAAAACATGTAATTACAGAATTTGATCATATTTCAGAGTTTTCGACATAGTTAAGAAGTGCTCATAGCGTTAATTCATCTGATCGTGCTCTAACTCAGTGTTTCTCAACATCTTTTGACCCACTGGCGCGGTAAAAGCAAATGAAAAACTTTGCGGACCGGTGAAATCTTTATCGTTTTCTTAAAAAAATCATAAAATAAATAATATGAATAATAACTCTGGGGTCGTTAAAAAACATGTGAAAAAATTCAGGGTTATGATGTTTTTTTTTTTTTTTTTACAAAAAGTAATGTTAAAAATTAATAAAACAATAAATATCTACCCCTTCACTTGGTATCCAAGATCTGTCACAAATACGTTATAATTTAAAAACGAGTAATTATTTAAAACATGTGAGAAATTATACATTTACTAAAACTTGACGTATTCCGAAAATGAAGCATAGCTTGTACTTATATGGATTATTTACATGATGAGCCAAAAATATTCAGGGATATTACAATTGCGGAAAAACACAAAATCGTTTCATAAACGTTAATCAGGAGTAGCAAAATAAAATGCACATAAAGTTTTTCAACAGTTAAATAAAAAACCAAAAGAAAGTTCTAACGCTATCGAGGACCGCTAACAGGAAATGATTGTAATACTTGAATGAAAAAGCAAAAAAAAGAAAAAAAGAGCTAGACTGAGAGAGTTTTTTTTTTCGCTAGCTTTCTGTTATAATCTACGAAGCACAAGAAACATTTTTATTAAGGTTCTTTTGGTGACTAATAAAAGCTGCTTATCGAGTATTCAAGAAAATAATGACAGATATTTTTAGTAGCGTTTTGAATGATGGAAATTTCACGATAGTAACGGTAAACGGGAACTAGAAGACTAACGGTTACTGAAAAGCAATAAATGCACTTTTAAACACTTAACTATGTTTGAAAGCCCTAAAAGCTGCAAAGTGATCAAAAGCTGTACTTACTTGTAATTTCGGATAATTAATCCTAGAAAAGTTGTGTTTTAATCCAATAGTGTACTTCATTTAATGTGAAAGACACACAAACACAATCATCATTTGTCCGCCATATTGAGGTGGTTGAATGTATTTATAAGGTAAAAAGCGCATGCGCAATGAGTCTTTCTGCGATTGCATGCTGTTTTGGCTCCTCTGCTCTATTTTCTGGCCTGCGTTGCACCTTCAGGCACTATGCTTTCACCTTAGAGGGAATATTTTCACTCGTCTGGAACTCCTGGTTTTAACAGTGTAACAATGGTTTCCAGAACATTATGGTCTATACGGAAACGACAAGGCCGACAAACTTATGAAATTCTTCAGAAGATGTTTACAAATTGTTCCTTTAACTCTGTTAAATAAAATTTCCGTGCATCCTTGAAACAAAATATAAAGAACTCATTACACGTGTCTCAAATAGGAGCAATAAAAAGAAATCTTGAAACGCATCTGCAGAAATCGTTTGCAGTTTTACTATTAAACAGTCATTAAACTAAATATTTTTTAAATTAATTTATTTGAACCATATACAGATTTAAATTTTACATCGCACTGCTGGACAGTTGTATTGAAGAATCTTCGTTTTTACTTGCAGGTCAATTCTATTGCAAAAGTCCTTAAAATTTAATTTATAAAAGCTATTTTTTACATTTATAAACTTTATTAGTTGAACACAAATAATACATATCACCTTTATATGATCTAAATTCTCTTGGATAATATTTTTCTAGAATGAGACCCCAACCCCCTTCCTCCCTTCCCTTTTATCATCAAATATAGCTGAAATGTTTTTCTTCTTTTCGGCGTTTCCATGCAAATAGATAGGCGATATAAAAACATATTCCTTCCACTCCTAAAATGTTTTTAAAATATCAGTTTTTCCTTTAATTTACGGCGAGATTCTCCGAGTTTCCTTCCCTAACGTCTTCAAATACAGCTTAAAACTACTTTCAAAATTAAAATTTAAAACATTCAGGTTGGATATCAACTTAAGTCCCCTAAAGATCTAAAGATGTTCTTAATTCTTTGCCTCTGAGTCGTTTTCGGAGGGGACCATTCATAGAACCTCTTACCCTTATAGTTTGCTAAAGACGGTCCAAAATTGCAGTTTTAAACTTCAATTTAATTCATTTTTCTAGAAGGCTCTTAATAGTGTATAGATACAGTATATAGTACAACCAACCAATCTTCCTTTTTTGGAAAAGGAAGTAAAAAGGAAGAATTGTATTTGCGAAAAAAAATTCACTCAAAAATCGGCCTTAATTTCCATTTTGCTTACCCCCGAATGAATATTGATTATTTTTTTTTTGACCCGACCACATACGTGGATTTATGCCTAGGAACGTACAGACACCCGAAATATCCATTTTGACAATCCCCGACTTAATTACAACGAGTTTTCTCGTGACGTCCGTATGTATGTGCGTATGTATCTCGCATAACTCAAGAACGGAATGTCCTAGAAAGTTGAAATTTGGTACGTAGACTCCTAGTGGGGTCTAGTTGTGCACCTTCCATTTTGGTTGCATTCGGATTTTCCTAAGGGGTCTTTTACACCTTTTTGGGGGGAAATCATTGTTAATTTCAATGCTAACTCAAGTGGTGTTATAATTTGTCAAACACTTGGCGATATATCGCCAAGCTTTTGGCCACCAAGTTTTGTCGCCAATTTGGCGGCGGTTTTTTTTTTTTTTTTTTTTTTGAATCTGGTTTCAATTTTGCTGTATTTAGAGAGTAAACCATTGAATCACATTAAAACTGCCAATATGGGGGAAAATTATCTGTATAAAACGTTTTCTTTGCTTCGGTTCGGAACAAACTTGCGGTGAAAATGTTTAAAACATTTCTTTTGCTTACTCCGAGGCTCTATTATCATTAAATTGGGGTAAAAGGAAGTCATGTGATGCACTCACCAGCTCGTTTAAATGAAATAAGAGATGTTGTAATCCTATATAAACGGTGAAAACTTAAATAATTTGCTATATTCTACGATTAAAAATATAAAAAAAAACCTATAGGGGAAGGTCGGGTAGTATCGGACACCTAAGCCATTTCAATCATAACACTTTTTGTTTTATTTGTAAGGAATTAGTTTTTACACTAAATTATGCTGTACTAAGTTATCTAACATAAATTGTAAACTTTGGTTAAAAAAACATGGATTCTTATTTTTTAAACAAATTTTTGTCAAACTCTATTTTTGGCCAATTTTAAATTTTGGAGGGTTGTATCGGACACAACATTAAAATGTTGAAATAAAAACAAATAGTTCAGAAATAACATTTTAATGTGCAAAAAATTAAACGAACAAAGTAGTTGGTTACTTAAAATAGTATACATGTCTTAAAAATTAAAATAAGTAATATTTTTTTTATAAAAGTTGAAAAATATTGCCTATGGTTGGCTAATTGTCATTTTATTAAGCCCAACTTTTTCAATGGCTTCTTTCATATTTGTTTCATCCCATTTATGTCGTGATTTTTCCATTTCAACCTGTTGGACAAAGAAAAACACCGTCAGTATTTTATTTTAGTGCCAGTAACTTTGTCCGATACAACCCGAAATTTGTTTGTCCGATACAACCCGACTGTAAAGCTACAGTTGTTTAACCACCACTAGGTTATTACTTAAGCTAGACACTTTTATAGCCCATAATACTTAGATTAATATACTATCTGTCTATAGGTATAACAATGAAACAAAAACCTTACTCTATGTGTAAATATATGCCACAGAAGTTAAGTTCGTGCACGGTAATTCTCTCAACAAGCAAACAACTAGCTTTGCACACCAGAACGAACGGTTGATTTGAACCAATACGGCGTCTGTGGCTTTCTTCCCCAATATGGCACACTAGTTGACCCAGTACGTGCTGCCACTGGCGGCAGAATTAAGAAGCAGCCTTGTCCGATACTAAACGACCTTCCCCTATAACAGATGAATATTAAATAATTTAGTTTTTTGCCTCTTCTGCGAAATTAGCTTTGATGGAGAAGGCTGGTTTTCGAACTCATTGATTCAATTACACAAAACACAGAAGTTACGAAGTCCGACGGTCAAACAAGTGACGCTAAGACAGTGATGTCAAGTAAAAAGACAAACCCTTGCAACAGCAGAATCACTCGGTATAGTGGCCATATTTATTAGCATAGTCAGCATAAGCTTGTGCCGTTTATGAATTTCAAACTGCATAATTTGTTGAGCTGAATGAAATGCCAGTAGAAACTGACCTTTAGAGATGGTCGTACTGTTTTTTTTTTTTTTTGGAAAGTTTGCTATATTTCTACCTCAGTGGAGGGTAACCCTCTGCAAGCTAACAACATGAAAAATGTCCATATGAAAATAGGAGAAGGTTGCCGTCGATGAATGACTAGACCGCGAAGATATTTCCCGTACCAGAGTTTATGCAGACACGTGATCAGTTTTAGTACCTTCCTTTGTCTGAAAAGTCTACTACAAAGTCTTCAAGTAGCTGAAACTATTTCATTATATTGTTAATCGGACAGAAAAGATTTCTACCATTATCTTATTGATTATTGAGACTTTTATTTAGTTATAACATGATTTGAATATCTGATCAATTAAACGTGAACATTGACTTAAAAGAGTGCCTTTTCAAGTACAATCCCCCATACTTCATGTTTCATCATGATTCGTCACAGCAGTAACACCTATAAGAATGTTCAAAATGACGCAGTTGCTATCATTGGACCGCTAGGTGTTTTCACGAATGGACCTCTTGACAGTGGTCAATTCATGGAAAATCTTAAATATTGTTGTAACTTCAGCTCAGTTACCTTTGAAAATTGCTCAATTGTTTTAAAATAAATATGATAATTAAAAAAAATAATCTCAGTAATTCATGAAAACTCTTACACTTTATTGTAATTTCAAGTCATTTTTTTTCTACAATTGATAAAAAAATTTAAAACATAATAATACAGTTTCAAATACTTTTGCTGTTCCAGAAAAATGCAAAAATGAATGAAATATGGCCAGTGGACAAGTGAGAGCATGTAACAGGCTACAGTAGTTTACAGAAATGGTGGCGTCGACTTTAACAAAGTTTGCCGACATTATAGAGTTCTGAAAGCAACTTTAAACAGTCGCGTGGAAGATAAAACCGTTTTATTGTTACCTTATTCACTTATTAGAAATTTAGGACAGATGTTCTCCGAAATAGGAATATAATTAGTAAATCATATTTTGAAACTAGAGAAGATGTTTTTGGAATTACGTCCGAAACATTGGTTGAATTGGCCTTTCAAGAGAGGCTGAGAAAAATAAAAAAAAATATGTCCCACAGATTTAATTAAGACAAAAAGTCTGTTAGTACTAGGGTCTGGTGGGGTAAAGTGGTCATAAAATCGTAGGTTTTTAACTTATGTGAAAAAAAGATACAGTAAATTCTTTAAACATTTAATTTTTTTTTTTTAAATTTTACATTGCATTATTAAAGAACGCAGTACACTGAGTTTTAGGAAAATAAATATTGATTTAAGTAGTTTTATAACACTTTCTTTTCCCTTTGTATTTATGACCACTTTACCCCATGGGGTGGGGGAAAGTGGTCATAGCATGGGGTAAAGTGGTCATAGTTAAAAATAGATGCAAAACCATTATAAACAACCCTAATATTTGTAAATTTTTGTTATTTTTATAATTACAAGTATATGCACAAGCATATGTGTGTATACACGAGTATATACGTGTCGTGTAAACATTAGTAAACATATTCATATATGAGTAGATACATGTAGGCATCAGATACATGCATGCACGAGCCTACTGAAGTATATACGTGTATACACTAGTATATAAGCATGTATACGTGATTACCTAGAGGAGTGTATACGTGTCTACACGAGTATATACGTGTTACGTGTACATACGGGTATATACGCGTGTAAACGAACATCATATGCGTGTATGCACGTATCTCGAGTACATACGTGCGCATACCTGAGTATATACTACAGTAGACGCATATATAAGTGTACATACACACATATACGAGTATACACGAGTTAATTCGTGAATACATCCAGTGCGTGTTTGGTACGTGTCTACTCACATATATATTTTTTGAAGCACGAGTATTATACGTATGTATATGTGCAAACACGATTATATACCTGTATATACGTACATTTACGTGCATACATCAGTGCATGTATATATACACGAGTTTTTAAGCTTATATACATGTATGCCTACAGAATGAGTCCAAGCTCTTGGGTAAAAATCTAAGGAGTGTGAGAGGGGAGAACAAGAAGCAAAGAATTATAAGGAACTTACGTTAGCTGACGCGCTACATGCAAACAAAGCCAGAAACTGATGAATGCAAACAAATCACAATTTTGTTACACAAAGATGATTTTACCCAACATTTTAGTTTTTAAGAAATATTTAGAGCAGGTGTTAAAAGTTATGGCCTGTAGTCGCAACAAAGGCGCAGCGACAGATGGAACTTTTTAAAAAATCTCGTTATTGCAACAGAGAGTACTTTGTGATTGCGACGCACATGTATTATAGCTGCAGGCCGCAAATTTCATCAATCGCATTAAAACCTTCTTGAGACCTAAAATGTTGTGTAAAATTTTCTGTGTGTAATATAAATTTGTGACCTGTTTTGCATCCATCAGTTTCTGGCTTTGCGTGCATGTAGCGCGTCAGCATTGTGTTTGTGACCATATGTTCCTTATGATTCTTGCTTCTTATCCTCTCCTCTAACACATTTTAATAATTTGCCCAAAAGTTTAAACTCATCCTGTTTACTTGTATATCATATGCTTGTATGTAAGTGTCTACTCGAGTACGTACGCGTATATTCGTGTCTACCTGAGTATATAAGTGTTTATATATATACGAGTATAAGTGAGTATATACGTGTATAGTCGAATGTATATCTGTATAGATTAAAAATACTTGCAGATACCCATATACGTATTTATTGGTGCATTTATGTGAATACGTCTATATACGTGCCTACATGAGTATATGCGTATGCATATGCATATACTCGTATATTTAACCCCGTTTACTGTAAAAACAATACATATTAAGTGAAATTAATATTTAATTTATATCTGCCTTATACTTAACGATTAAGTGACATTAGAAGAACAATATTTGTTAAGCCTAATATTATGACCACTTTACCCCATCTTACTTAAATTGTTCTAAAAAATTATTTAAAAGAGATTCAGCTAACTGCTAATGAGAACGAGTTCTTGAGACATGTAGGAAGCTTCCTTTGCAGTCAATCTATCTTCTATACATATAATAAAATAAGATGTTTGTGTGTGTGTGTGTGGCGCGCTTTCCGGGAAAACGGTAAGGGCTAGAAAGATGAAATTTGGTATACAGTTGCAGTTTTTGCCGAAGATGTGCACCTCGGGCTTCGATTTTTGAAATTTTAATTAGAAAAAAAGTTATTTAATGTTTTATGTGTTTTTTTGCACTTTTTAGTACATTTTACCTCACAGACCCCGAACCAAACGTACCACACAAATATTTTTTGTACTATAGTGTAGGAAATTTAATTTCAAATATGATGAAGGAAAAAATTTTGAAGATAGAGCAGTTTTCGTATTTTTTATGAATTTTTGAAAAAACCTTTAATTTGCATTCTTTCCTGGGTTTTATTTTTTTCTAATATCATCCTGCGAGAAGTATCAAAGCCTCATTTCTAAAATTTAAGTTGGTAATAGTAAAAACATTTCGCCTTCTTCAGAAGAAAAAAAAATTCTTAAAAATACGCAATAGTTTTTTTTTTACAATTTTTTTAATGCTGAACACATTACGTCTTTCCACGCATCGGTCGAAAAAAAGCGTTCTTCAATCTTTTATGTCTCTGACGTCACTATTTGGATTTCGATTCGATATTTAGGATGGAATCTTAATCGCAGACAAATGTTAATCTTTTTTTTTTACTCATATAATAGTTTACTTCTACATTTTATGAAGTGATGACCCCGTGTTTTTCCGGCAGTGCTTGCTTTTTTTTTCTTTCCTTTTTTTTTTTTTTTGTTTTATTTAGGGATTGCATTTATTTCTTTTTTCATTCCCCCCCCCCCTGCCCAAACTGGACGTTTTGCTGTATCTATATTAGCTTCATTTCATAGTTGTGCGCATTTATTTCAATAAAAACAGCGAGATTTTTTTTTCTTTGTCAAACGCTACTTTTTGCACACAACGGGGAATTTTGGGGATAACTTTTTTTTTTGCTCTACTTGAATAAAAAAAAGCGATTTTTTGAGGGATCTTTGTTTTTATTAGGAAATGGGTGGGGAGGTTAAAATAAATAGAGATGGATAAGAAAATTAAGAGATAGATCGTAAGGGTAGATAGCCGCCGAAGGCGGCAACCTATGCTTAAAAATGTGAATGGCACAAAAAAAGATAGAGATGGATTGATTAATACTGCTGTCAAATTTATTTAAACAGCCGCCGAAGGCGGTAAACTTGAAGTAAAAAGGTAAATGACAAGTTAGCCAAACAGCCGCCGTAGGTGGCTGCCTGCATAGAATGGCGAATGGCGTAAGAAGGCGAACCAGCTGGTCGCCGCAAGGCGGCTATGATGAAATAAGATGTTTGTGTGTGTGTGTGTGTGGCGCGCTTACTGGAAAACGGTAAGGTCTAGAAATTTTTCTATTCAAATTAATAATAGTATAGATATAGATTGATTGATACCGCCACGAAATTTATTTCAGCAGCCGCCGAAGGCGGCAACCTTGGCGTAAAAAGGCGGACCAGCTGGTCGCCGCAGGCGGCTAGTTTGTTCATAATTCTTACAAACAAAATTTCCCAAGGAAGTTAAAAGAGGTGTTTAGATTTAAAAACTTTTCATATTCTCACAAAATATTTTTTTTTTTTTTACCAAACAAAATTTTGCCAGTTGTAAAATTTTGTATTCAATATGTAGTTTCTAACTGCCCTGCTCTACAATAAAATTTTCACATTCATTCGAACATTTATTTCCTAGCTATAGCCATTCATTTGACGAATGACCACTTTACCCCATTGACCCCTTTCCCCCACCAGACCCTATATTCTCTGGTAGTTTGAGACTTAAGCTTCTGGTTTTAGTAATAAAATGGTCAATACGTTATCTGATATTTTAGAGAGCAAGTACAATCTTGCGTCGAACGATAATTTTTCAAAATCGATTTAACAAAATTCTCAACATTTCAAAAGAGGTTAAAAAGATATTAGCTAAGAACAGTGTTGTAAAGGTTGGGAAAATATCAAGTTAGTGAACAAGGTGTGGCTACAGCAACTGTGTGTTGTGTGAATGCTATTTTTTTTTTTTATGTTCTTCTTTTCCGAAAATAAAACATTTTAGAAAATAACTATTTTTCCATAACTTAATGTGATTTTTAGTATTTATTGATCACCTGTTATAAATACTTGTAAGTTACGCATTGATTTTTTTTTTTTTTTTAATTTGAGAATGTGGTCCATCGATGGAAACTCGATGATCCATCCATAGTAACCGTTAGCCATGAATGGACCACATAATAAAATATTTATTTTTAATTTTCTTTTTTTTTTGTGTATATTTATTATGAAATTGAACATTATTATTAAAAGAGGAAAAGAAACCTGAGAAATAGTTCCTATAATTAACGTGAAATTTGAATTGGATTTCATCTCTAAAAAAATCGAAAACTATTATGTGGTTCATTGAGGGCAACCTTCCCCTATGTGTTTGTTGTTTATTTTCGGGGGGCTGTAAACAAATGTCACGTGAAAAATAGACTTAATATTTTTTAAGCCGTTAAAATTTTTTGAAATTCATTCGACCAAACAACACTTTTTTATCATTTGAATGTATTCATTAGTTTTATTTCCCTCAATTTTTGTAAGAGCCATGCAAAAATTTCAATTATAAATTCCCTACTCTTCTCCCTCCCATGCAGTATTATATCCTTATGAAATAATTTTATCGGGACAGTGGTTGAATAGCGCTCATAAGTGTAACAAATCATAATATTTTTCACACTGCTTAGCACGGGTTCAGAAGGAGAGTTAACGTTATTACTTCCCATTTCTCAAAACTACTTATTTTAACCAAATTTATGTAAAGGAACTGTATTTTATGAAGTCAATAAAAATTTAATTTTCTAGAAATTCCTTTGATATAAAAGCTTAATTATTAAATTTTTAACTACTTAATTTCAGTTTAGCTACATAGAAATGCAGTTTCAGAAAGTAGGATCTGGTGGGGTAAAGTGGTCATAAAATCGCAGGTTTTCAACTTAGGTGGATAATAAATACAACAAATTCTTTAAACACTTCAATTTTTTTTATTATTTTACATTGCATTATTAAAGAACACGGTACATTGACTTTTAGGAAGAAAAACATTGATTTTAGTAGTTTTATAGCACTTTCTTTTCCCTATGTTTTTATGACCACTTTACCCCATGGGGTGGGGGAAAGTGGTCATAGCATGGGGTAAAGTGGTTATATTTAAAAATAGAAGCAAAATCATTATAAATAACTCTAAAACTTGTATATTTCTGTTGCTTTTATAGTTACAAGTATATTCACGAGTACATGCGTGTACGAATATATTCGTGTCGTGCTATAAACGAGTAAACACGTTCCTATATGAGCAGATACATGTATACATCAGATATATGCATGCACGTGCCTACTCAAGTATATACGTGTATATACGAGTATAAGTATATATACGAGTACATAAGCATGTATACGTGATTACCTACAGGAGTGTATACGTGTCTACATGAGTACATACGTGTCACGTGTATACACGTGTCATGTGTATACGAGTATATACGCGTATAAACGAACATCATATGCTCGTATGCACTTGTATCTCAAGAAAATGCGTGCATACTTGAGTATATATGTGTAAAGTAGACGTATATACGCATATATAAGTGTACATACATATACGGGTATACACGAGTTAATTCGTGGATACATCCAGTGCGTCTTTGGAGTATGTATCTACTCACGTATATATATGGAAGCACAAGTATATATGCATGTATTCGCGTAAACACGACCATATACCTGTATAGACATATATACGTACATTTACGTGCATACACCAGTACATGTGTGTATCACGAGAATATACGCTTATATACATGTCGACCTACAGAGTGAATTTAAGCTCTTGGGCAAAAATCAAAGGGGTGTGAGAGGGAAGGATAGGAAGTTAAGAATCATAAGGAAGTTATAATCACTGACGCGCTACATGCACAAAAAGTCAGAAACTGATGGATGCAAAGCAATGCACAAATTTGTTGCACTAAGATGATTTTACCTAATATTTTAGTTTTTAAGAAATATTTAGAGCAGTTGTTAAAAGTTACGGCCTGTAGTAGCATCGCAACAAAGGCGCAGCGGCTGATGAAAGTTTTTCAAAAGTCTCGTTATTGCAACAGAGAGTGCTTTGTGATTGCGAAACACATTTATTACAGCTGCAGGCCGCAAATTTCATCAATCGCTTTAAAACTTTTTTGAGACCTAAAATGTTGTGTAAAATTGTCTTTGTGTAATAAATTTGTGACTTTTTTTGCATCCATCAGTTTCTGGCTTTGCGTGCATGTAGCGCGTCAGCATTGTGTTTGTGACTATATGTTCCTTATGATTATTGCTTCTTATCCTCCCTTCTAACACCTTTTAATAATTTGCTCAAGAGTTTAAACTCACCCTGTATACTTGTATTTCTTATGCTTGTATGTAAATGTCTACTCGAGTACGACCGCGTATATTACGTGTCTACCTGAGTATATAAGTTTTCATGTATTTATGAGTATAGGCGAGCATATACATGTATAGTAGAATGTATAGCTGTATGGATAAAAAATACTTGGGCATAACCATACACGTATTTATTGGCGCATTTATGTGAATACGCCTATGTACATGCCTACACGAGTATTTATGCGTATATATAAGCATTTACTCGTATTTTTAACCCCGTTTACTGTAAAAACAATACATATTAAGTAAAACTAATATTTAATCTGTATCGGCCTTATACGTAAAGATTAAGTGACATTAGAAGAACAATATTCGTTAAGCCTAATATTATGACCACTTTACCCCATCTTACTTAAATTGTTCTAAAAAATTACCTAAAATAGATTCAGCTAACTACTAATGAATAAGAGTTCTTGAGACATGTAGGAAGCTTCCTGTACAGTCAATCTGCTCCTAATTCTAACAAACAAAATTTCCCAAGGAAGTTAAAATAGGTGTTTAGATTTTAAAATTTTTCATATTCACGCAAAATATTTTTTTTTTTACCCAATAAAATTTTGCCAGTTGCAAAATTTTGTATTCAAAATGTAGTTTCTAACTGCCCTACTCTAAAATAAAATTTTCACATTCATTCGAACATTTATTTCCAAGCTATAGCCATTTATTTGACGTATGACCACTTTACCCCATTGACCACTTTCCCCCACCAGACCCTATGCTGTGTTTTAAAAATATTGTTCAGTTGTTTTCTTCCGACTTGTAAACTCATCATTGCTATGAATTTTTGAAATGATTTCTGAACATTTACTTCTCTTAATTTAGTCTTTTTCACAGCAAATACGAGACGAAAGTTTCAATGCTGAAATGAGGCGTTTGATATTAAAACCAGATCAAACCATGAATTTTTAAAAGTAATTTTATTTCGTAACGTGATGCGTCTTGCTCGATACTATCAAGCTACAAAGCGACTTGGAATGTGTGTCAAAGTAAGTTTCTGAATTCAAAAATGCTTACCATACATTTAACCTCTTCAGCGCTTTCCAAAAGTCGCGGGGCAATGAAATCATTTGAACTATGGTCTTCGGATATTCCTTCTATTCCTTCGTGTAGAAATTGTTACACATGCAACTTGGACAAACACTTGAACTTTTAAATGAAAAAAATTTAATTATAACACATCAAATACAATGTTAGATAGCAAACAAAACTTGTTAGATAACAAAACACAACATGTATAAGATTTCTGTAACGAACTCGCGCGAAATGTGAAGGACTGCTATAACTGTAAACTGTTTCATACTGCGATAAAATTCTCAAGACTGCCACGAGGTGCGCGAGTCCGGTTGATTTATAGAAAAATAACTGCTCAATTCAGTTCAGTTCTCAGACGTTTTTCACAGAATGAATTCCTCCCAATCAAGTCAAAAACGGGTTTAACTATGAAAACAACTTAACTCATGCTTTTACTGAACGGTCATTGTAAAAACGCACGGGTGACAACAACAAAATCATTGCAATAAAGATACTTAATCAGCTCACATTTTTGATTGCACAGGCATAATTGTACATGGCATAAAATAATTGTTATCAATTTGCTTAATCAGCTCACATTTTTGATTGCACAGGCATAATTGTACATGGCATAAAATAATTGTTATCAATTTGCTTAACTCACATTTTGATTGTACAGGCATAATTGTACACGGCATAAAATTTGCGATATAAATGAATCGTAATGGAATTTGAAAGGCCAATTAAAACGAGCTGATGTGTGTATCCCATTACTTCCTTTTACTTCAATGTTATGTAATTTCCCCATTACTGGCAATTTTAATGTGATTCAATAGTTTACTCTCTAAATATCACCACCAGTGGCCAAATTGAAACCAGATTTAAAAAAAAAAAAAAAATCCGCCAAATTTGTCGCCAACTTGGCGAGAAAACTTGGCGACCAAAAGACTGGCAATATATCGCCAAGTGTCCGCCAAATTATAACACCACTTGAGTTTACATCGAAATTAACAATGATTTCCCCCCAAAAAGGCTCAAAAGATCCCTTTAGAAACACCCGAATGCAACCGAAAGAGGAGGTGCACAACTAGACCCCAGTAGGAGTCTACGTACCAAATTTCAACTTACTAGGACACACGGTTCTTGAGTTATGCGACATACATACGCACATACATATACATACGTACATACGGACGTAACGAGAAAAGTCGTTGTAATTAACTCGGGGAATGTCAAAATGGATATTTCGGGTGTTTATACGTTCTTAGGCACTTATCCCCGTGTAGTCGGGTTGAAAAAAAAAAAAACTCAACATTCATTCGGGGGTGAGCAAAATGAAAATTAAGGCCGAATTTTGAGTGAAAATTTTTTCGCGAATACAATACTTCCTTTTTTGTAAAAGGAAGTAATTAAGTCTTACACTGAAGGTTATTCAATCGCAAATAAATTCCTTAGGGAAAATTTGTAGGTGAAAGGTTAACCTTTTTTTTTCTCCTGCGATTTTTTAAAAAATTGATTGAGCTGGTTTGATATTAAACGTCAAAATTTAAAATGTTAAAAATATTTACAGACAAATTTCAAAAGGTTCTGAAAATCTCTTGAAACATATGCTTTGGAGTTTTAGAAAAATATTCGAACCTGGAGGCAATTGCGAGGGGGGGAAATGCTCTTTGTAAAGTTGGTGCGCTGATAAGGTGTAAACTGTTTTCTGTTTCAACGGATCTGCGTTTTATTACAAGATTAAACATCTGAGGCATTAAAGCAGAAGAAAATGACTTTTTATAGGGAATTTAAAGGTCCCATTAAATGAATAGCTCCATTTAGCTCGGCTTTTTGTCTCTTGATACTGCTGGTGGAAATGAGGTTTTAGTATATTTGCATTAATGTTCCTTTTCCGGAAGAAGCAATAAAATATTAGTTTTTATTTCTCAGTTCTAAGGTGATTGTGCAACAAAATGGCCTACTTTTGACACTCGTCAACACAAAAGATTTAGTCTGTGTTTTTTCGTAGAGCTTGACATTAATTTATTTAAATTGAGGAATCATTTTATTGCAGAGTTTTAAAAGTTATCTAATACAGCGATTCTCAAGCGCTGGTCTGGCGGACTGGCTGTGGACCACAGAAAACTTTGACCAGTCCTCTGATTATTATCTGCCCGGGCTAAAAAAGTTTTATGATTTAAAAGAACAACGATAAAAGTTTGTACTTAATGTTTTAAGTAAATGCTATATTTGTAGAATCTACAAGCCATAATTTAATCTTTGAAGATTCGAAACATTGGTGTGCGCTCACATTTGTCACTTTTTATAACTGAACTGGCGGGGTTGGTAATTATTATTTATAATATTCCGTGATTTTTCATATACCGTAATTAATTTCCGAGATGCTGTGATTAGAATCTGTGTAGCCTTCACAATACTGGCAGGTTAGGTTTGCCATAACTAGAGTAATTTTTTTTTTTTTTTTTTTGGAAAAACACATACCGGTCCACTAAACGTTTTAACCACTGCGACCGGTCTGTTTACATAAAAAAGTTGAGAAACACTAGTGCAATGCTTATGTTTACTTCGTGTACGAATAACTTTTCCGTTTTCGTACGAATTTGTTGACTTCAAGATAATTTTCAAAAGGTAGGGTAGTCGGACCTGTGAATGAACACTTAAGTTTAGTTAAATTTAAAAACTAAACTTTAGAAAAAAATTATCATTTTGTTCATGACAGTTAAAACATTTTCATTGATACAAGAAATACTTATGAGTAATTTTTTTTAAAGCTGGACAAAATAAATGGGGACCTGATAGTTGACACCTTCAATTTTTCTCAAACTTTCAGGATATTTTACTAGTATTGTGATAAGAAAAAGTGAAGCTTCTTTCCTCTCTAATTTGACTTGTTGGCCCTTGAGTGTAGGTTAAAGTTTAGGGTCGTGAGAAAAAAGAGTTAAATATGTGATTGCTTTGCTTAAAAAACAGTGAGTGAACCGAGCCAATTCTTTTAAATAAGGATAGTACTTGATACTAGGTTCATTCTAGTACAAATATTGTGGTGACTCACTCATGGCTTTGAGAGCAAAGGTCAATTGAAAATGCAATTTTTTTAACTTTTTTTGCTTTGTTTAGGCCCGGATATCAGCTAAAGCAGTGAGTAACCGTCGGAAATAAGTATATAATCAACTACTCACCGCAATATAGTACCAAGAAAAACATAAATTAGCTTTTGTTTCTCTTGGCTTAAGTAGTTAAACGGTCTCAAAGTCGATGATTTTTTTAAAATGGCCAAGTTTAGAGGTCAATAACTTTGATCGCGACGGGTCAACAACTTTGGGACATAGCTGTAGTTATAGTTCGAGTGGTGTAGTTTAAGGTCCAGGTTAGAAACCCATGGCAGCTAATCAACTTTTTTAATTACGCGAACTCAAAGTTGATAATTTGAAAGAACAAGAATCAAAGTTTTAGGTCGATAACTTTGAGAAAGAGCTGTAATTATGCTCAACGTGGTCTAGTTTTAGACTCATGTCAGAAAACCATGAGATCTAATCATCTTACTTAAATAAACGGTCTCAAAAATGATGATTTCAGTATAAAAGGGTGTTTTTTTCACTAGTTTATATCCGCGCTACTCAAAATCTTGTAAGCTCAAACTCACATAAATATTAGAACGAATCAACAGCAAAACGTACTTTAAGCTCCCAAAATGTCATGCTTCCAGTGTAATAAAATTTTCTGTAACCTTGACCACAACATGGCAGATTTTCTCACAAAGCTGATCCGCCATTTTGGAGATCCTAGATCCTCAGGACTCGGATCTCGGAAGCTGAAAATGTGCATAGGTTAGTTTCTAAGACATCTCTAGGCCTCTGTAAAAATTCATCCCATTCGGGGATGATCGAGTAAGGACAGTTTTAAAAGTTTTAGTCAGTTATCACGTGGAATCACTCTGATATAACATTGTGACAATTCACATGCTTCTTTAGTTATTTTTGACTTTATAATGATAATAAACCAATGCTATATTTTAGGAAGAGGATTGCAATTGGGTAAGATATTGAGTTCATAATTACAGTAGAATTTCCATACACACTTCTTAGTAATAAACTTTTATAAATAAACAAATTTATTAAATTTGGCTCAAAAGTAAAAACATAAATACAAAGTCAAACGAGCTGATGTGTGCATCACATGACTTCCTTTTACTCCAATTTAATGTCATTTCCCCCATATTGGCAGTTTTAATGTGATTCAATGGTTTACTCTCTAAATACAGCAAAATTGAAACCAGATTCAAAAAAAAAAAAAAAAAAAAAACCGCCGCCAAATTGGCGACAAAACTTGATGACCAAAAGACGGGTGATATATCGCCAAGTCTCCGACAAATTATAACACAACCTGAGTTTACATCGAAATCAACAATGATTTCCCCCGAAAAAGGGATAAAAGACCCCCTTAGGAACATCAGAATGCAACCAAAATGAAAGGTGCACAACTAGACTCCACTAGGAGTCTACGTACCAAATTTCAATTTTCTAGGACATACCGATTTTGAGTTATGCGAGAGACATACGCACATACATACGTACATACAGACGTCACGAGAAAGTTCGTTGTAATTAATTCGGGAATCGTCAAAACGGATATTTCGCGTGTCTATACGTTCTTAGGCACGTATCCACGTGTGGTCGAGTCGAAAAAAAAACTCAATAACCAGTCGGGGTTGAGAAAAATGGAAATTAAGGCCGATTTTTGAGTGAAAATTTTTTCGCGAATACAATACTTCCTTTTTTGTAAAACTAAGTAAAAATAAAAAAAAAACAGGTATGTTAGACAATAACAAAAGATGAGCGTGAAATGTGCATAATGATTATATCAGAGTGATTCCACGTCAACTGACTTGATTTTTCAAATTATTCCTGCTCGATCATCCCCGAATGGAATGAAATTTCATACAGGTGTAGAGATATCTTTAAAGCTAACCTATGACAATTTTCAGCTTCCAAAAATCTGAGTTTTAGTTGCTTTAAATGTCTTCACAGATCCTACGTGATGTATCTAATAATGATTTTTACGGAACAATTGCTAATTAACGATGCACTAGCTTTGATGTCGTTAATTTTATGAAAATTTGCGAATCATTTTCTCTCTTGTTTTCGGTGTAATAGATTTGAAATTACCAGGAACAACGTTGTGCAACTCATCTTATATCTCTAAAAATCTGAGGCAATAACTGACGAAAACAACTTTCAAAAGTCACGTTAAAAGATTAAAGGACATTTTGAAACTTTATTAAGTCATCACTACAAAACTGAGACATATTTGTATATTCTTTTTATTCTGAAAGCACTTTCGCTGCTTTGAAAGATCTTTAAATCGCTTCCGTAATGTACCTAATAAAGATGATATGAAGCAAATGCATATTGGTGACGCACTAAATTGTGGGTCTTTTATTGTGAGAAAATTACTTGACCCATGTGAAGCGGTCAAAAACCCAGTTATATATATATATATATATATATATATATATATATATGTTTGTCTGTATGTCATCCATGAACTCAAAAACTACCCGGCAGATTTGGCTGAAACTTTCACCGTTTGTTATTTTTGGTACTGGGAATGTTTATAGACCAGCTCGAAAAAGCGCACAAAAGCGTGCGCACAAAACTCCTTTGAGAAATATTATCTATGCGATTTACCATGTTAAAATAAACATTTTTCTCTGATTTCAATGCAAGAACACAACCGTGGTTTTGAATCCTGTCTCAATGAGTTGAGATTACATATTCATGGCAATTTAGACTAGAATTCAGCCGAGGAAGGTTAGTCATTTCATGCATTTTCTGGCCTATAGGAGGATCGATTCCATGCTTCGAGTTATTAGAACATACAGTGGTGGTAAATAAAATTGCATCGCCCTTGCCGCAAAAGAAAGGAATATTATCCCGGCTGCATTCAACACAAGTCAAGCATCCCGTATCCCAAATGATTTGGGGATGTATTTCTGATCAAGGAGTTAGTGGGCTTCAATTTGTGCAAGGAACAGTAAACGCTCAAGTGTATATTGGCATTTTGGATTAGAAATTGCTTCCTACTACCCGGGATCACTTTACATCAGTTCCAAACGTCATTTTCCAGGATGATTCTACTTTGTGCCATAGGGCAAAACTGTTAAGTAACAATTTAAAAACCTTTATCCTGCCATTAGACTTAAATTGACATGGGGTTAAGTAATTTTTTTCTCTAAACTCACACGTAGGCTCAGAAATGGAAAAATGAGCATGGGTTCATCAGTTTTCTTTGGCCCGGAAACAGCCCCGATCTACGTAAACAATTATCGGATTCCTGCTGTTAAATGTTTATTTCATAAGTTTTTCAGAATTTCATACGTTCATCGTTACTCGGGCGTCCAAAACTTAATCCCATTGTTGTGAAAATGCGAGGGTGATGCAATGTTTTTTACCAGCACTGTAGCTCTTGCCAATTGAATTAATGGGTCTCCATCTCAAAATGCTATACCCTAAGTAATGCATAATAATGTGACAAAATAAATTGTAATCGATGCCTTTGTTTTGTTAGAATATGTTTAAAAAGTAATTGCTTCGATTTACTCTATTTTAAAAATTCAAGTATTTTTCCAAGATTTTAGTAGCATAACTCTAGCTTAGAATCTTGCAATGAGTTTAGATTATAATTTCAATTGAATTTGGATCAGAATTCTGTTTAAAAAATAAGTTATTAAAAGTGAAATTTTTCTGGCGCTGATAATTCGAACTTTCAACCATCGCATTAGTCTGACGCTCTAACCAACTGAACCAATGGGCCTCCGGCTCGAGATGCTATGCATTGAAGCAATGCGTAATGAAAAGCATAATAAATCGGGGGGGGGGGGGTTCATAAGAACACTCAAATTGCTAATTGTCTCTTTCTTTTTCGCCGTAAGTGGCGAAAAAATCTTTAAATTGACGCTTTACGTATGAAATTTCATAAATTGTTCCCACAAAAAACAAACAAACAAAAAAAATTAATTTGAATTTTGACATCTTGAATTCAAATTATGTTTTTCGCAATCACGAGTGTGTGTATGTAGGCGTGTGTGTTTGTGTGTGGGGGGTATGTGTGTTTGTGTGTAGGGGGTATGTGTATGTGGGTGTAGGCATGTGTGTTTGTGTCTGTATGTATGCATGAATGTGTGAGTATTTGTGTGTATGTTTTTGTGTGTATGTGTAGGTGTCTGTATGTATGTGTGCGTGTGTGTGTGTAGTTGTGTATGTATGCGCGTGTGTGTACGACATGGATGCAACCTGGAGACGGCTTTCGCTATAGGAGCAGCATCGTGAGGACCCGGTCGACGGTGATGCTGTAGAGGGTGGCGGTGGGAAAATAAAATGATAGGACATCAAAACAGTCAAATGAAACCAATAAGCAATCGTGATTGCTCAAAAAAAAAGAAAGAAAAACACCCATGAGAGATTATATAGTATATGATTTGCAAAGTTCGACATATTCGTTGTTGTTTGCGACACTGCGGATCTGACTTTACTAAATATATTATTTTTACTTATATCTCAAAAAAATCTGAAGCAATAACGAAAGTGAAAAAGATCATGTGACGTTTTGAATCGTACTGATGAAATGCTGAATATCTTATAACAAGAAGTTAACATCGAACAGATGTATTTTAACGCCCCTACAAGCGCATTTCACGCTGTTAAAATTGAAAATATGCCTAATAAGTTTAGTTCAACATATTTTCACTCGTTGCATTTTTAATATATGATCTTGGAATGTGGGGAAAAAGACAGTTAAAAATTTAAAAATATTATTTTAAAATGTTATTTTTTAATATTGACATTCAAAATTTCAGATTCTACTATTTAAACGAGCTGATGCGTTCGTCACATGACTTCCTTTTACTCCAATTTAATGTCATTTCCTCATTACTGGCAATTTTAATGGGATTCTACTATTTAAACGAGCTGATGCGTTCGTCACATGACTTCCTTTTACTCCAATTTAATGTCATTTCCTCATTACTGGCAATTTTAATGGGATTCTACTATTTAAACGAGCTGATGCGTTCGTCACATGACTTCCTTTTACTCCAATTTAATGTCATTTCCTCATTACTGGCAATTTTAATGTCATTCAATAGTTTACTCTCTAAATATCACCAACAGTGGCCAAATTGAAACAGATTTTTTAAAAAAAATCGCCAAATTTGTCGCCAAGTTGGTGACAAAACTTTCCGACCAAAAGACTGGCGATATGTCGCCAAGTGTCCTCCAAATTATAACACCACTTGAGTTTACATCGAAATTAATAATGATTTTCTCCAAAAAGGAGCAAAAGACCCTTTTAGAAGCACCCGAATACAACCAAAAGGAGAGGTGCACAACTAGACCCCACTAGGAATCTACGTACCAAATTTCAACTTTCTTGGACTTACCGTTCTTGAGTTATGCGACATACATACGCACATACATACATACGTACATACAGACATCACGAGAAAATTCGTTGTAGTTAACTTGGGAATCGTCATTAAAGATATTTTGCGTGTCTATACGTTCTTAGGCACTTATCCACGTGTGGTTGAGTCAAAAAAAAAAAAAAACTTAATATTCATTCGGGGGTGAGTAAAATTGAAATTAAGGTCGGTTTTTGAGTGAAAATTTTTTCGCGAATACAATACTTCCTTTTTTGTAAAAGGAAGTAAAAACAAACTGAATAGTACACATATTTTCTTCCTTCTGCAATTTTCCATCACATCCTTAGAAAATTAGTTCTTTTATATAATAGATCACCCCATTGTGGTCTTCACTGTGTTCGTATATTTCATTCCCCCAAAATGAATTCCTCTCCTCCAAAAATGGCAAGTAGTATTTTTACACCATTAAATAAATTTGTACCAGTATCTCTGATGTTGAAAAAACCTTTGTTACCTAGCATGTAGATTAAAAGTTTGAACCCACATTGAAAGAAAACAAATGTTTTATAAATCTTGGAAAATGTAGTTATTTCATCTTTAGATTTTTTAATTAAATATTTCATCCTTTTAATTCTTCCATGAACCCATCTCCATAACTGACTTGTGTAACATCCAAAGACAACATGACAAAGTAGTTTGATCTTCACTTCGTATAAATTGATAGTTCACAGCTGTCCACTGTTTGCAAAACATGTGTAAAGCAATTCACTCGCTTCATCTTGAAACGGAATGATGTCCTAGGAAGCCAAATGGGCCATTTATCTTTATTATCTTTCAGACAGTCACACTTGCCATAAGATAGCTGTTCTTCGATAGTGGAGTAATAAAGTTACGGTTTTTTCGGCTTTTCTTTCATCCGGACCCTTTTGAGTGATATTACGAAAGCCTGATTATGATGTTTAAACGATTTAATTCAATAAAGGAGAGTTATTGATTACTCATACTCTAATTGACTTAAATCACCTGACACTTTCAGTGTTAGACCTTTTTCCAAATGTCTGGAGAAATACGAGATGCATTATTCTGTAATTTCGGTTATATAAAACGTGTTTGACTTACCACTTTGAAGTAAAGTTTCTACCTCAAATATATTTAGGGAGACAGTAAACAAATTAAATAAAATAAGCAGTGGTGTAACTAGCATGGGTGACAACCGGGCGATACTATATGGTGTCACCCCCTCCCCCCTACAGACGCAAAAGAAAACCAAAATTTTATGTACACATGAAAACATGAAATTCATACAATTTTCAGAAACAACTGCATTTGTGTCATAGAACGAAATTTTAGGAGGGGTAATGTACAAAAATGAAATAAAAGTGGTGTGTCCGGGGGTTTAGCCCCCTGAAAATTTTCGAATTTGTAGTCTAAAAATGCATTTTAGCTTCCTTTTTTTTCAAAAACTTGCAATTTCACTTAAAATGTCACCACCACCCCAGACGTCTGACACCCTGGGCGAACCGCCCCCCACCGTAGTGACGTCATTGAAATAAGTACATTTTCGATCATTTTGTAGCGTTAAACGCATTTAATATCATTTACAAAAAAAATGTTTTTTAGTTGTGAAATGGAAGGGGAAATAAAGAAAAACAATTGCTGACTCCTGCTGACAAAAAATAGTGTTTTGCTCTAAAACTGAAAAAAATCGCAAGGTTGACTGCACTTGTGCGCCGAAACTTAAATTAAAAGGGTGCATTTACATATCGCACCCCGTCAAGAAAAATGATGCAATTTAAGAAAGCAGCGTTGGAGAAAATCAAGGTTTAACGCAATAGTAGTTTTAAGCAATTTAATCTCAAATATTACAAATACGAGCAATAAAACTATAATATGATGTTAACTGGTTAGTTTTTGTTGTCTATATGAATAATGCATACGTAAATGCCGAAAATTTTTCTTCTAAATTATGAAATTTTAATGATGTGTTGCTATTGATTACATCGTTTCTATGCCAAGGCGCATCAGTTATGTAAGTTAACTAAGTGCAAGTTCCGTGGGATTAGTATAGGTGGGGATAGCATTAAGCTTAGATTTTAAATAAATAGTATGCTTTTCCCAAATTTTGTGCTACTTTCATTGCCAGAGTGCGATATTTTTTAAGGTGTTTACCATGAGAAAGTTTTAAGTGAAGCCCTTAAAACAGATGGAATTTTGATTGCCAACATTGTATATATATATATAGTTAGACGACTATTATAGTTTTTATTTTCATTAATAAATTGTGTATTTAGATTTTTAAGCGTTTAATTATGTGTTTGAAAATTAAAACGAGAGTATATAAAAACTGGAGCTTTTTATTCCGCATGAACTTCAACTTAGTCTAGTGCTAGAAACATAGAACTCTTTGTATTTTTACTTTTGAGAACTACTTAAAAATTATTTTACAACTTATCCACTTCGGATATATATGTTTTTACGGTGTAAAAATAATATCGAATCAGTATTAAGCATAGTTTGTGATCGATTCGAATCAGTTAAACAAGTTTTAAACCGGGTTTTGAATAAATTTAACAATTTCTTGAGAGGTGCTAAAATTACGAGGATTTGATTGTGTGCGCTTTGAGTAATTTTTGAAGAGCAAATAATTTCGTGAACAAATTTACTCCAGTATTTTCCAAACATTTCAATCTTTTTTTTTCTTATTTTTTACTTTGTGTAGTTTGTTGGGTGCTAAGCAAAAAAGGGAAAAAAGCTTTTTCGTGATATTGACTTTCAATTACAATCATTTCTGTTACATCTTCATTCAAATAAAATTTCTTATCTAGAAAATTTATTGTTAACCTAAACGTAGTTACCCAGACAGTCGAATTGCACGCCTCTTCAAACCTCACAGGGCTTTATCGTTAACTTGTAAAAGTTTTGTTGATATTATTGTTTTGTTAAGTGATTGGTATTCTCTTTGGAAATTTAAAGAAGGGTGACCATCGGTTATTACTGATCAAAGAATGAACACCATTTCGTGAAAAAACTGTTCAATGCTGAAATTTAATTTTTGAAAGTTTTTATTTGTGAGACAAAATCTTATGCAACCTTCTCTAAATTAAAAGTTAAAGTAGTATTTAAAATATTTCAATGTTTTGGTGATCAGGAATTATTCCTGGATCGGATCTTTCCTTAATAATTTTCCTTAATCATTTTTGGTGTAATCAATATGATCAACTTTTCTATCTTTCTTTTTTTCTTTCTTTTTGTGAGACAATGCATTTTTTAAATGTTTATACAACAGTATTTTATTAATGATACATTAGATGAAATAAATAAACCCAGAAGTCTTAGTTAAGTAACTGATAAGTTTATTTTTCTTTTTAAAGGAAAAAAATTACAGGCATAAGATTTCCAAGTATCTTTGAATCTTGCTCATTAAACTAATTAAATTTATTCATTTAAAACTGCCCCAGTGATCAATAATTGCTCCATCTATAAGGGGCTTTACCATAGATGTGGAAAAACTAATCAAAAACTACCACTCTTTTTTGATAAAGTTATAAAAAAGTAAATTGAATTTTAAGAGTAGGAATAGGATTTTTGTAAATATATATAAATTTGGAAACTCATCTTAGAAACAATTTATTAAGTACAGTTCAAAAAACGCTTACTTTAATAAACCAAACATCATATTAAAATTGAGTAAATGTAGTCATACTGTAGTAAAGAGTTTTAGAATTGCCAACAATATTTCTTTTTCTTACACAATATTTTTTAAATAAAATGTAGGTTTACATTATTTATCTCAGAAATGGTGTAGTATTTAAGAATTACCCGGGGCTTACCTACTACTTGGTGAGTAATGCACTGTAGGATGTTGAGACGAGATGAAATTATTTTTTAGCAAAAGAAATTTTCTAAAGTCATGAATATATTTTAGAAGAAATGTTTCTCTCTGAATACATGGATACAAATAGAAAATTTCATTACAAGAACTTTTGCTGAAAACAAATAACATATCAGCAAAGAGGGTCTGAATTTGAGCGTAAATAAATAGTTAAACAAATTTTGTAAACCATATTATCATTTAAAAATGATAAATATAACTTTTTTCATTTTGTACATTTTTCTCAAGGAAAATGCATCTTTGACAGAGTCAATATTTTTTTTGAGCAATCATGATTGCTTATTGTTCTCACTTCACTGTTTTGGCGTGCTCTCATTTTATTTTCCCGCCAGCACCCTCTGCAGCCCCACCGTCGACCGGCCTCACCATGCTGCTCCTCTAGCGAAAACCTTCTCCAGATTGCGTCCATATCCTACACGCATACATACGCACACGCATGCCTACACACACATACCAACACACACACATACACACACATACCCACACACTCACATACCCACACACACAGATACCCACACACATACCCACATACACGCCTGCACACAGACACAAACACACACGTCTACATACACACGTACCCACACACACATGCCTGCACACAAGCAAAAAAACATGTGATTGCGAAAAACATAATTTGAATTCAAGATGTCAAAATTCAAACTTTTTTTTTTTGCTAAGTTTTCGCGTTTGTTTATGATTTTGTCTAAATGAAACACAGCATAATTAATCCAGCGGTTGATCACAGTGATTAAGAATCATGGGTCATTCAATGAAAATGTCAATCCATAAGTAAAAATTTCAAGCTGAATTAATATCAATTTGTTATACATTATTGCAAAGGGAATGTTCTGAATTTTCTAAACTGGAAACAGTAGTATTCTCATTATGTATGCTTTGCATAGAAAAATTACTGCTTGAAGATATTCAAAAAAAAGCAAGTAAGTTTTGCCTGTAAACCATTTCAAAAATGTATCTTGCAACTTACTAAGTTCACTTATGTTGTAAAGGCCATTTTGAATTACTGCTTACGTTTTGAACTTAGTAATTTCTTACGTTTTGAAGTTTGTAATTTCTTACATGAAATTTTAATTTTTGCTAGTTGAGCGTAGTTTAAATTCTGCATTGAGGAGCCAATTGAATCCGTCACAAAACGTAATGTTTTCCCCCCTACACTTTTTATAGCATTCTAATATGGACAAATGTGCTTTATTCTCTTTACAAGAGCTACATGTAACGTATTCAATACGTAATATTCCCCATGACGTTGTGATAGGCAGATAACCGCACTGTAGACCAAAATGTTTCGTTATATCTTCCATTAATGTGCTGAAAACTTTAATTATTTATTTTATTTTATTTTTATTTTTTTATTTATTTATTTATTTATTTTTATTTTTATATTTTTGCTGTTGTTGTGAAATTAAACCACTTATTTATGAATTGTACGATAAATTTCCACAGTTGACAAGCTGACTTGTTTTTCATATAATTTTCTGTTTTGTTTCTTTCTGTGCAATGCCTAATCGAAAGTTTATGAACATTACACTTAAACCTCTTTTCCCAATCTTCAATGTCTTTCAAAAGCTTTACTTAAAGTTTTAAAATTTATCCTTAATCAATTATAATTTAGAATTATGTTATTATATTTTTACCATTGAGATGCTTTTTAAATAAATTTTCGGTAGTTTGCTTTCTTACCGTGACACGTTTAGGCAAAAGCATGTAAATACTAGACCTTTTTTTTAATTTAAAATCTTCGCGAAGTGTTAAACTCTCTTTTCAAAGACATCAACACCATAACTGCAATTTCATTTTCGTGCCTAAGTTGAGATTTTTGTTTCGGAATCGAGAGATTGAAGTCATTTTGGAATCGTCACTTTTATGATTCTCCCTGGTGTACTAACAGTGTTAGATACACATTGTTGTCTATTAGGGTGGGTGATTTTTTTTTTCTTTTTGCTAAAGACCAAGGCACTCCGTATATATATTTTTTTTTAAACTTACAGTAAATTTCAGTACAATAACCTAAAGCACTCGAAATTCACCATAATTTGAAAAATATTTGAGATATGAGCGCAATCTTTTTATATGAGTAAGGAGTTGAAAATTTGCCAGTATGTTAGGATGGATAAATATATAAAAAAATATGTGTAGGTCAAAAAAAAAAAAAACCTACTGTCTACATCTATACTAAACGATACACTGTAATCTTTCCTATATGGAGTCTATATTGTCGCGAGTTTTACTACTCTTTTTGTTTGCTCTAAAAGGTATAATTTTTCAACAAATCTAGTTCAACATGCTGACACACATGTCCCTTTTTATCAATATTTTAAATAGATGACTGCCTTTTGACTGCGTTTTTTACAAAAAAAAAAGTCTTTAGTATAGTATATATTTTAAGTGTATTGACTATAATATGTAAAATACCTTTTGCATTAGCGTCGTTTAATTTACCTTACTAAGTAGGTTTGCGGACATAATTACGGAAATATGTCTGTTGTTCTGAATTTGATTCTGCATAATTTTCATAAACAATTGGATATTCATGTATGGGCAATTCCATTTTGATAAACGTACCGATTGTTTCAAAAAACACCTTACAAAGACGCGAAATATATTAGATCCATGTTTTATTGCATGAACTTTATCAATAAAATAGGTTTTTCTTTTTTTGTCTCATCAAATGTTGAAGATTTCCTGAAGCAATATTTACATAATATTTCTTGTCTCAGTGACGGACGTATCTTATGAGATACGTTCATAGCTGAGCAAAATAATATTTTTTAACTGTTGTTTCTAGAAATCTTTAAAATTTAATTGCATTGTATAGAAATCCAATCAAACTTCTTTTTGTGTTCATGTAATAAAAAAAAGTTTAACATTTCTGGAGTCCTTGGAGGGTGTTTTGCGCAACAATTGATACGTTTGTTTATCATGGATTGCTCATATTCATTATAAAAGTTTTTTTTTTTTTTTTTTTTTTTTTTTTTTGCGTGTGAAAAATTAAGTTTCGTTAACTTTAATTCAATGAATAGATGGTCACAATTATTTCCATTAAATTAGCTAAGTTGATTATACTTAATAGCTTTTGCTACATTAAAAATTTGTTTCACCGTGAAATAAAACTCCAAAGGTCAAAATGTGAATTTTACTTTCTAGAGAATCATTCGAAATTGCATTTACCAATTTGCAGCGACAACAAGCGGTTGAAATAAAATCTACGTAATCAAATGCTCATCCAATGGGGATTTTCTTTACTGACGTCATTGAAGACGTCACCTCATCATCAATAGTCTCGCTTTAAATTGGAAAGCATAGAGTGCTGAATTTACAAATTTGACGCAATCATGCGCTTATAGAAACCATGAATTTGGTCTGCGGGGAAACAGCAGCATGGGTTCGGATACTTTTTCTCCAAAAACTCCCCACGAGCGCAATTATGCAGTCATTCCTCTAAGGTTTCCTTTCACAGCAGTTAATATTCATTGGTTCTTACATTTCAGTCTGCATAGCAAACGATTGTTAGCAGAATCGGCAAGGAAAATGCATATAATTAACAGCACTGCAAATGTACGTTAGAAATTGGAATTGAAATATCTAGAATCGAAATCTTTAATCCGGAATTTTCATTAGAATTGCTACTTATTGGATGCCCCTATTTTCCGTATTGTCTATACTAAAATCGAATTATTCTTAGTGAAATGGTAACTGAAGCAGAAAACAGAATTGATCTTTTAATTTAGGCTCCGGTCTCGGCGGCAAATGACTGTCTCTTACTCTTGGAATTTTAAGGTCTCCGACTCCTTTACATTAATCGTGCTTTATACAAAATCAATCCGACTCCGACTCTGCAGCCCTGGCAGAGCTGCGGAGATAGTCAGACTCCAACTTCTTTGTTCCAAAACCAGTTCAAATTTCTACTTCGCAGCCCTGATTTTACTGCATCTACTAGAACGGATTTGTGTTTCCTACGTACGTTTTTTTATACACTTAAATCTCAGTGGCAGATGACTGAATAGATTTATGGTTTATTAGTTAACGTATGATGTCTCTGAGTATCCAAAAATATCTTTATATATTGACTTGTTAATAACAGTATGAGATTTTTTACTAAAGTGATAATACTTCGGTAGAAAAAAAAAATGACCGCAAAAAACTTTAATCTCACGCTTTCAATAACTGTACTTTAGTTGCGTTCAAGTTTTTCAGAAATTAAAAAGTATTCCTCACTTAAAGTGCTTTCATCAAACCTTAAAATGAACCATTTTAAATGTAGAAAAAATATTTTTCTAATAAAAAGATGAACCTAAATTATATTTTAATCTAAACTTTTGATTTAAAAAAAAGGCAGTCATGGGACTGCCGACAGAAGTGAAAACTTAATAATACAAAAGAAATTTGGTATGTTTGTACGCACGTGCGCGTGGTGTGTGTTTAATTTTCATTTATAATTAAATGTAGTTTCAAAAATTAAAGTTTTATAAGTTGTAGATTCAAAATATCAGCTACAGTCTAGTTTTAACGTTTATTAACAATGCGGGCGTCAGTTATATACATTTTGGTTGGTCTACTTCTGTTCGCTTAGTAAGTAAATATTGATGCGAATATAGGAAATATTAGAAAATAAATTCTGATTTTGTGTTATTCAGTTTGCATAAAAATAACAAACAATACACATACTGAATTTTCCACGCAGTCAATTTACTGCATGAACCCTCTTTAGCTGACTTGGCGGAAAAGCCGATATGCCGTGAGATTGACCAGCATGCCGGGAAACTCGAATTTTGAGGAATGCCAGATAATTCGGGTTTCATTTCAAAAAAAAAAAAAAAATTTGAATTTTGTCATCTTGAATTCAAATTATGTTTTTCGCAATCACGAGTGTGTGTTTGTGTCTGTGTGCAGTCATGAGTGTGTGGGTTGTTGTGTGTATGAGTGTTTGTGTGCGTGGGGGCGGCGTATGTGTATGTGTGTGTAAGCATATGTGTTTGTGTCTGAGTGCAGGCATGAATGTGTGGGCAGTTGTGTGTATTTGTGTGTATGTGTAGGTGTCTGTATGCATGCGTGTGTGTATGTGTTTGTGTGTGTATGTTTTTGTGTATGTGTGTAGGGGTATGTGTGTGTATGGTGGTTGTATGTGTGTGTATGTGTTTGTGTGTGCGTGTGTATTGGTGCGTGTATGTATGCGTGTGTGTGTAGGATATAGACGCAACCTGGAGACTGTTTTCGCTAGAGGAGCAGCATCGTGAGGCCGGCCGACACGACGGGTGGTGTTGGCAGAGGGTGGCGCCGCGCCGGTGGGAAAAATGATAGCACGCCAAAAACAGTCAAATGAAAGCAATAAGCAATCGTAATTGCTCAAAAAAATAGATTTAAATTTAAAAAAGTATGTTTTCAATTAAAAAAATTTCCATTTATTTAAAATTTATATATATCATTCATATTCAATATCATGATTTTTTTTACGCCATGATCATCATCATTATTATATTCCAAAACTGGTATAATAGATTTATAGTAACCAAAATAGGAAATAAAAAACTTTGGTTCGAATCTGTTTAAATATCGTTTAAAGACTACATCAACTGCACTTTTATAACTCGTTATGCTAAGATTGCAATCATCGAACATCGTTAAATTAAATTCTCCATTTAAAAATTCAATTAATGGTAGATTTTTATCATCTGCAAAGTTGATGCTGAAATCCCCACTTTAAATCAGTGGCAAATCATCAAAGCTCTTCCCAATTTTATCTTGAAGTAATGCAAAAGCGTCTTAGTAATAAGTAAATAAATTTTTATTCGGAAATTCTCGTACTACGTTTGAAGACTTATCCGGTGAAATACAAACCGCAACCACAACAAATAGCTGTCCATTTTTGGAGTGGCAACGGCAAACACAATGTCTCATCGATATCAAAAACATTGTTTTTTCTCATCTCAAAAATCGCCCAGCGCTTGAAGAAGTTCTCACTTCAGAAATGTTATATTCGGGTGAGGACGGAATTCTTTGACGGAACTCACGATGGGCAGCTTATTCGATTCTTGAGACTGATGCGCTGCCGATCGTGCCACTGAGCATCGTTAACGAAAAAATCGCACCTAAAGAAGCAGAGATGCCGCGCATGCGCTGTATTCCGGTGTTGGTAAGGTGGCTTTTCGGTGTCATGAAATGGATGGTTTTTTCCCACCTCAAAAGTGCTCAACGCGTCTAAAGAAGCTTTCACTTCAAAAAAAAAAAACATTTGCTTGTTCACATTGTGGGACATATTGATACGTTCTTTTAAGCAAATGTTAATATTGGCTCAGTTTTTCCAATATCGAGAAATAGATACGCCAAAAATTTCAATTATTGTGGTTTTCTTTTCAGATTTTTTCATGCATTATGTTTTATTATATTTTTGATTCATTTCGCATTTCTTTCCCAGGGCAGGGGACCCAATATTTGATCAGAACGTCGTAACTTAATAATGCGAAATTATTATTGATAAAGATAAGCGAAAGAATATGTCTGGAGTCTTTCTGACTGGTTCAACAAGTTTGGTAAACCTTTGTTAGACGATAGACTCAACGTTACTTAGTTTTAGGATAAAAAAAACTAGTTATATATATTATATATATATATATATATATATATATATATATATATATATATATATATGTATATATATATATATTAGGGTGGTCCTTATTTTTGAAGTTGTTGATATTTTATGCGACGCCCCCTCAATTTGTTCCATTATACAAATAAATGATCCTTGCAAAATTTGAAATCAATCCATGAACATTAACACGTGCCCCTAGGGCCTTCTTTTTTGAGTTTTGAAGAAAAAATTGCAGATTTTCTCATTTTTATGAAAAAATATTCTTACGTTTCATATTTACAGTAATTTTGAACCTCAATATATGCTGCTACTTCCACACTGACCATTATTTCACTTTCATTCAATAAAATTTTACATGTTACATAGGGTACACCAATGGCCTTGGTCAGATATAATGCTCTTCTGAGCTCGTTCCAAACTAAGCGGCTAGGGAACATTTCTTTCCACCAAGATGGACACAAGGGATTCTAAAGTTCATTAATGAATGGCCTAGGCCGTTAATGAATGATCTTTGACAACAACAAATTGCCTCCTCCAGGCTTTGGGGCTGTTGATTTACAAAATTTCCTGTGTATGTAATAGGTGTGGCAAATAGGGTCACTAGGTTTCAATGCTATAAATATAAGAAATGACAATTATAGTTTTAATTTTCTGTTCTTTAGTTATAAATATACTAAAATGTTTATGCAAATTTTAAATTTTAAAATGTAAATTTTAAAAAATCCTCGATTACTCTAACATAAAAATATACTATATTTTGCCTTTCTAAAATATAAATTTTTAAAAATTTCAGATCAGAATAACGTAAAAATCTATACTTTAAATTAATTTTCTTCCACTTCAGTACACAATCCTTATATATAGTATTTATCCTAACCTACTTAACTTTTTTTCTACATCTGGTCTACCACAACGCAAAAAATCTTGACAATTATTGATATCTTCTCGCCTTTTATCACTGATCAGACAAATGCTATATTGGGGGTAAAATTGAAAGTTCATTTGTTAACAGTCTATGTAGATGCAGTAAATTTAAATCCAAATGACCTTGTGATCAATCATACATCCCTTAAGAGAGCAAGAGAAAATCTTCGAGAGGAAAAATCAAATTTCATGTATTTAAATTCAGATTTTGTAGTTATTCACTGGGATACAAAGCTACATCAAGATGTAACTGCAAAAAGAATGCCGATAGGCTTACCATGGCAGCATCAGGTCCAAACGTTGAATAGCTACTCAGAATTCTTGAGATATTTCTTCAGTTGTATATGTGATATCTTAGATGATTCCTCTTTATTGCTAACTGTTCAAGCTGTAGTGTTTGATACAATGGCTTGCAATACCGGCCGCATAAATGGTGCATGCATTTTTTTTAGAGCAAAATCTGAATGGCGATATATTACATTTAGATTGCCATCATTATGCACTTGCAATCGTACAGCAGAGTGTGTCTCTAAAAAAGTTCTGGCCTTTCTTAGTTCTAGACTCGATATTCCATTATTAAGCATTTTGTGGAGAGATCTTCACCATTCAGTACTTATAACATTTCAATCAAGTACACAGACCACTTAAATTCTTAAAGACGAAGTTGATGATATATTATTGTTCGTAAGAAGTGGATACTGAGAAGGAACTTTCCCTTTAAGAGAATTCTCTTAACTTGTAATAATATTTCCTGGTGAAGACCCTCGCAGAGGGATATGCTTTCAGCACCCGGGAGCTTATTCTTGAGCCAGATGGGTGGCAAAAGGAATTTATTACTTGAATATTCATATATTTAGGAAACAATTTAATTGACCTTACATGAGGAGAAAACCTTTAAATGCTGTTTTACAGTTAAATGCTGTATGAAGATATAGTTTTTCGCAGCAACCCAATCGAGGCTCCTTTAAATAATATAATTTGCCAAAAATACTAGCAGCGTACAAAATGATAACAAACATGCAGTAGAAGCAGCGATTGGAAAATTCATAAATTACTTGTGGTATTTAGAGGTCACTTGCAAAAGAAAACAGTGTATTAATCTACACAGATGGTTCCTCTGACATTGACTGTAACAGAGGTGGCGCAGGAATCTCCATCATTTATCCCTCAGGAAATAATGTCAAGCTTAAAATACCCACTGGCCAAATCGCCTCAAACTTTACTAGCGAACTTGTTGCTATTAAAGAGGCTCTTGCTCATTGTCTTTCTTCCCCTACTCCTGAAGACCTAATAGAAGAAATCGTGATTTTTTCCGACTCAAAATCAGCACTTGAAGCCATACGTAACGGTATGACAAGACTGACACAAGAAATTAATTTTTTTCTCCACTCACTCAAGACAACCTGCATTCTCCAGTGGATCCCAGCTCATGTCGGAATCGAGGGAAATGAGTGTGCGGATGCCCTTGCAAAGGAGGCACGTGACCAAGACCAACCACTAACAGCCACCTTCAAAGACGTTAATGCTGTAGCCAGGCGAAGGATCTATAACCAGCTTTTCAGCAAGGCAACAATCCCTGACCTCCACTGCCCAAGAAACCTCTCTTCTACAATAGCTACGCTACGTACTGGACATTTCAAGGGCATGAAGATTCTACCAAATAATATTAAATCCTATCCCATCTGCAAGCACTGTAACTATTCACAACTAACCCCGGACCATGTCTTTAATTGCCAGGCCATTATTCGCTCAATCCTCCAACTTGGAGCACCACCACATGAAATCCTTTACAGTCATCGGGCTCCAGAATTAGCGGATCTTGTTTTTAAGACTTTTGGAGCCATTTAAACCTTTCGCACTCTGCACTTCTTTGGACACGACAACAACAACAACAACATAGGATAAGCTAGTAGCTTTGTCTGTATTGGATGAAGGAATTGACTTTGAAGAGAGTAAAAGATTAGTCCAAAAAATGCTTGTGATAAGGAAGACGTGTCTGATGACTGTTTAACAAGTTTCAGATAAGAGTAGATGGCTTGAAATACTTTCTTAGTAAAGATTGTCCTCTTTATAGAATCAATTACAAATCAATAAAACTGCTTTATAAGTTACAAATACCAAAAGATGTTTTCCTACTTGATCCTGATTTATAGCAAAATGAAGGAAGCTATTTAAAGGGAAAAGAGATCATTAAAATGCTGAAAGTTGTGAATGATACAACTGAAAGAGGAGCACAATATTAATCGAAGAATTTCACAACCAATTTAGCAAATATGAATCACA
Organism: Uloborus diversus; assembly: GCF_026930045.1. NCBI lineage: Eukaryota > Metazoa > Arthropoda > Arachnida > Araneae > Uloboridae > Uloborus > Uloborus diversus. Next base: position 4,628,138 of record NC_072733.1, read on the forward strand.
AAAGCAATTTATTTTACATAATGTCCAAGACTATCGGAAAAAAATACACACGATCGAGACACATTGAGAAAAGCTTACGATTAATGTAAAGTTTCTAAAGCATTATTTCACTCTTAATCAATGTAAAATGCTTAGATGATATAAAGTAACTAAAAAAATCAATTTTAATGCTACCTCGCTGTAAAAATATTTTGCTAACCTGGGAGAAACGATGAACTGGGTCAGAAGTAAAAACTCGAAGATTTGTGGAAAAATGATCAAAAGTGTTAAAGTTCAACGCCCTAGGGGCACGTGTTATTATTGACCGATCGAGGTCAAATTTTGCACACGTTACTTTTTATTATAGTGTCACAAAACTAGGGGGCGTCACTTGCTGAATTCCAAGAAAAAAAATTTCTGTGTGACATTCAGCTAGCTTGTTTAAGCAGTGTTTTGATGACAATAACTTGTGTTTCAACGCTGTTCGTGAGCGCAACTCTGTATGCTGTTTCGCCGATACTGGAGGGTAGACCGGGGCACGTTTACTCAGTGCCCTTTTTACAAAACGAATTTTAACTGGAGAGGCAACAGTCATAACAGATTAATGCTGCTCCTTAGCAAATATTCTCACAAGTTTTTGATCATCAGTCGAGCTTTGGTCTAGCATGCAGAAAGAATCATCTGTTTTCTATACCAAGTCGAGTAAATTTTGAGTTGAACGTTTTGAAGCTTATTGTGAATAAATAATACTTAGTTAAGAAAGAACAAATATATAAAAATTTGCAGAATTTTATACTTTTTTGGGAATTGTATTTGTATGAACTGAAATGTTATTAAATATTTTGCACGTTAAAAATAAATCCAAACTTGGGGAGGGGGCAAATTTACGCGTTAGCGTCTCAGATACTTTACTCACGTTCTTGCTGTGTCTTATTTCTAAACGTGCCCTGACGCTTTTTTCGCTCCGAACTGTCTCAAAACTTTTTAGTATATTCAGGCTATTTAGTTTTGAAAATCACCATTTAATTTTTAATTGAGTTACAAATTCGCACCTTATAGCTTACACTCATGTAGTGCTATCTTCATGGGCGTTTAGCTTTCACTTGATACACTATTCAATCTCTAATAAATTTGCTTTATTTTAACGATGGTAAGACACTATGTTCAAAACACTAACAGAACCACGTTAGGTGTCAAAATACATAAGCGTAAACGTGCCCCGTCTCCAGGGCAAGTTTACGCAACCGACTTGGACACAAAAATATATTTTTAACTGTTAAAAGACAAACTGAGCAACAACTGAATACACCAATTTTGACTCCATTAACTGCTTTATAAAAACGAAAGGTCAAAAACTTCCTGAGTTAAATCATAAAATTTAGAAAATTCATTGAAAAAAATTTGCGTAAACGTGCCCCGGTCTACCCTAATGGGTTTCCAACTAATAAAATTAAATTTGCATTCTGAAGCCGGTAAATGCAATAAAATGTATTTCATTTTTCCTGATACTGTCTGCAAAAATGGATACCTTATTCAGCCTTCCAGTTACTTTTAGACTCTGTGAGGCTACTATGAAATTTTACAGTAAACTTCTTCCTTGCTTTTCTATAAATTCCCATCTTTTTCATTAGTTTCTGTCTTTTAGAGAAAAATTCTAATTTCTTATTAAATTGATACACTTTTCTAGAGATTTACAATGTTTATAAGTTCTATGCAAAAAGTAATAAAGTTTTATATACTCTACTACCTGGTTCCTGAAGCACAAATTTAACTTTTAACTCTGTATCCAAAACCTCCAAGGCTCTGATGTATCATTACAAAGGTCATTGAAAAGCAAAATTGTAACTCAAAAGAAGTAAGGATTGTAATGACATTCCGCATGAAGTTATACCTATACCAAAGATAGTTCACACGCAAAGATGTTCCACTCCGGTAGAAACGTATGTAACCTTCCTTTCGACCCCTGACGAAAAAGTGGTTCGACCAAGAAGCCGACATTAAGGAACAGGTTGGCGAGACAAGTTTGGGAAAAAGCGTGCTTGAATGATCGAAAAGGCACTAAATCGCCAA